>NW_013621670.1:779-874 GCF_000695525.1 Brassica oleracea var. oleracea
TTTTACAAAAAGTTATTTCATCAAGATCTAGTCGCGAAACGTTTTTGAAGATTTCTTGAATGAATCAGTTAAACAGCGATAGACTTAGTCGACGA
>NW_013621671.1:0-874 GCF_000695525.1 Brassica oleracea var. oleracea
AAAGAAAGTTGTTTTCATATCTCTCTGCCATATCATAACCGTAATTATTAGCGGCAGTTTTTAGGAGGATCCAAATGGAATTAAGCATTTCGGATGACAAATAGGTTTCATTATAGATAATACCATTAATTTGTTTATAACCCGTAACCACCAAAATCTAGATTTGTATGTCTGTATATTACCGTCTATGTCTGTTCTATTCTTCAACACTCATTTACACTCAATAATTTTTAAGACCATCAGGTAAAACAATCAGTCCATATTTTATTTACTGGCATCATTTTCATTTCAAATTCTCCTGTTTCCAGCCATTTACTAGAGTCATGGCCCATCATTGCTTCCCCGAAATACCTATAAACCACTGTCTATTAAATAACCATGATGATCCTTCACCCAAATCCCCATATCTATTAGGTATATGATATGTCCTTTTGGACCTATGCATCTCAAGACTCCACATATGTAGATTCTAAGAATCTTTGTAAATCTTATTGATCATTTTCCTGAGAAGATGAAAATATCTTCTTAAACTTTTGTACCTTATTGTCACTATTTTTCGTGAAAAAAATTCTTTCTATATAAAATGCCATTACGAACAACAAAATTTGTTCTCGATGGAGTTATAAAAATATCAAATTAGGTTTTAGAACAAAATAGCAAAACAAACACGTTCCAAATTATCTCCCTAAATCTGAAATTTTGAAATAAACGGTTCTCACCAATTAGTTTACAGCATAAACCAAAACGAACGTTTTCAGTTTGGATTAGAAAAATACTATTATTAATCAAAATAAATCTCGAACTAAATCTTTAAGATCAGCTAAAAGCATCTTATATTAAACTAAACACGTTGGACATGTATTCAATTTAAAAA
>NW_013621672.1:0-874 GCF_000695525.1 Brassica oleracea var. oleracea
AGTGAAGGATGAAACTATGCATTAAAACAGTATTTTCATTTTTTTAATTTTTCTTAAAATTTATGAGTTAACCCCTACGAAAATATTGAATTTGTTTTGTAAATGCTCTATATACTGAAGCCTATGATCTTTAGTGTTGTTTGAAAATATCTAAACACATTCTACATTAGTATTAATGTATATTAAACTCTCTATCATGGTACATGAGCATCATTTTAATTTTTTGTCAATTAATTTAGTAAAACTTCATAATACTCCATAATTTGGGGGAGTAACTAACCACTATAAAATCACTATTCTTAAGAAAAACGGAGACAACAAAGGTTCCAAACCTCTTTGACCTTCATCATATGTTAGTGAAGGATGCAACTATGAATTAAAACAGTATTTTCATATTTTTAAATTTTTCTCAAAATGTATGAGTTAACCCCCTACGACAATATTGAATTTTTCGGTAAATGCTCTATATACTAAAGCCAATGATCTTTAGTATTGTTTTAAAATTTCTAAACACATTCTAAATTTGTATTAACGTATATTAAAATTTCTTCCAGGGTACATGTGCCTTGTTTTAATTTTTTGTCAATAAATTTAGTAAACCTTCATAATATTCCCTAAATTGGTGGACTAACCACTATAAAATTGTTATTCTCTAGAAAAACGGAGACAACAAAGATTCCAAACCTCTTCGACCTTCATCATATGTTAGTGAAGGATGCAACTATGCATTAAAACAATATTTTCATATTTTTAAATTTTTCTCAAAATCTATGTGTTAACCCCTACGACAATATTGAACTTTTGGGTAAATGCTCTATATACTAAAGCTATGATCTTTAGTGTTGTTTTAAAATTTCTAAACACTTTATAAATT
>NW_013621673.1:0-361 GCF_000695525.1 Brassica oleracea var. oleracea
AAATGTTCCACCTTTAATAAAGGGTTTAAAAATTGAATATTTGGTTTAGGTATTGCTGACCTCGGGCGAGGAGCGGGAATCCACAGATCTGTCCATACGGAGATGGATTGTCCTGTTCCCACTCTTTTCATTAGCCCTTTTTTAACCAGAGATCTAGCTGAGCAGATGCTTCTCCATCCATAAGAGGATGGATATGATCTGTTATCGTCCAAAGGATCTGTATTTCGAAAATAACGGCCTTTAAAAACTTTTGAGAACAAACAATCTGGTTTATCTAGTAACCGCCAGAATTGTTTAGCCAACAGGGCTGTATTAAAATCTTGAAGATCTCTAAAGTTCAGCCCTCCCTCCTCCTTAGGAG
>NW_013621673.1:455-874 GCF_000695525.1 Brassica oleracea var. oleracea
TTTTTTTCTTTGTAACTCTTTTGCAAAGTCTGAAACATGACATTACATGCGTTGGCATCGGTGCAGCCACTGATTTGATCAGAACTTCCTTTCCCCCTTTAGTAAGAAATCTAACTATCCAGCCATTTACTTTATTATAGTGGCCCTGGTCGTCGCAAGTAGTAGCATGTGTGTTTTGTTGTCTCGTGATTGTTCAAAAATTAAGTCTAGCCAAAAGGTATGTTTACTTAAACAGGGTCCTTATCGAATTTTTGAGAACATAATGTTAAATAAAATCTTGGTATGATCATAAACATAATTCTGTAATCAGAAAACTTATGTTCTGTTCAGTGAGCTTTCTTTATTAATCTTAGGAAAACTTTGTAGCCTTATAGAAAAATAAACTATCATCCGCAAATAAGAGATGAGAAATATTTGGA
>NW_013621674.1:0-874 GCF_000695525.1 Brassica oleracea var. oleracea
GCTAATCCCTCATAACTATTTGAACCCTAAATCTAACAAAGGAATCTACTCAGACATGGCTAAGTGATTCATAGCATCAAGGTAATAATAGAGATTCATAAGATAGAAGATTAAACAATTAAGTTTCTCTAGATAACAAATCTCTTTGTATCTTCTTCTAGATCTTAGGATTCTATAACCTTTGATGAATAGAGAATGAGATGAAAAGAATACTTTAGATTGATTAATGAAAAGTACTTAGAACAAAGCAAGTAAAAGAATAAGAAGCGTAAAAAGCATACTTTGCCAAAACACATAGGCAAAGGTATAAATATTGAGTTCAATTAGGTTAAAAACTCGTCAGGGGCATTATTGTAATAATGGGAAATCTTGGGCTTCAAGTCGATTGAGAATATTTATTCTTCTTCTGCACGCTCGATATCGATCGATAGTACTAGGCGTACATCGATCGATGGGGTATCTCGTCATCGTTTCTTCGGATGCGTCGTCGATCGATTACACAGGATGTGTATCGATCGATATGTATCTCTGGATGTCGACCTTAACGTCTGATTTTATAGTCATCTCGGGAAAACTCTCCTTTAAGCTCCATAATGGCACCTAAAACGTCACTTTACTCCAAAATGCCCTTGAACCTGAAAACATACCTAAAAGACTCCAAAACATAGATATATATAGTAAAATCATAGAAATACCATGGGTAAAAGTGGGTCAAAATCATGGTATATCAATATTAAACCAATGGGTAAGTTGACCAAGCCACTTGCAACACTGTGCATTTTATCCGTTAAATTTGATTCAATTCATTATTCGTTTGGATTTGATCCGAAAACTTTGGATATTCGTAAACTATCGAAGCACAAATACTAAAAAT
>NW_013621675.1:0-476 GCF_000695525.1 Brassica oleracea var. oleracea
GATGCCTTAAAGCTGAAGTTATTCCCTTTCTCTCTGGGGGATAAGGAACGACAGTGGGAGAAGTCTCTACCAAGTGACTCAATCACCACTTGGAATGACTGCAAGAAAGCTTTCTTGGAGAAGTTCTTCTCTACTTCAAGAACTGCTAAGCTGAGAAATGAGATCTCCAGTTTTCAACAGAAAGGCTTGGAAGGCTTCAGTGAAGCCTGGGAGAGATTCAAGGGCTACCAAGCTCAATGCCCACACCATGGTTTCTCTAAGGAGAGCTTGGTGAGCACATTCTACCATGGTGCTCTGCCTAAGTACAGGGCCAGACTGGATACAGGTAGCAATGGGTTCTTCTTGGGGAGAACTGAGGAAGATGCAGAAGAGCCGGTTGACAACATGGTAAAGAGTGATGCAGTCTACAGTGGAGACCACGACAGAGGCAGTCGAATAGATGACAAGCAGACGAGGAGGGAGTTAAAGGCTCTCCA
>NW_013621675.1:519-874 GCF_000695525.1 Brassica oleracea var. oleracea
GCCACCCAAGAGCAGCTGCACTTTGTTGGTAACCCAAACAAAGACGCCAGGAAGTTGATGGTTTGGAAGGGCAAGAAGAGCTGTGCTTCATCAACAACAATGATAGCTGGTACAAGAAAGATCCAAACTTTCAGTACAACAACTACCAACAGAGATCTTACCCCAACAACCAACAGAGTGATTATCAGCCTCGGAACAACCAGCAAGGCATCTATCAGCCTCAACAAAACCCTCCTCCCGGTTTCAACAACAAAGGACAACAACCTGCCCAACAACAACCAACTACTTCTACCTCTACTCCTCCAGTTAGTAGCACTGATGCCCTACTAAAACAAATCTTGGAGTCTCAGACAAG
>NW_013621676.1:0-874 GCF_000695525.1 Brassica oleracea var. oleracea
TTTTTTTTTTCATTTTCTGGAGTAAGATTGCAATTAAATAGAATGTAAATTAGTATAAGTGGTTGTCAATGTAAAACCTTGGAACCCACTGTTAAATGTAGGATAGAGAAGCTTCACTAGACGTCTAGTAATGTTGTTTTGATGAAAAGAAAATTCTTGTGAAACACCAGGAAAAGATTGCTGGCGAATTTTTGGACAAGTTGGTAAAGTGGACAAAGAACATTAAGATTTCAGATCCTTTTGAAGAAGGCTGTAGGCTTGGTCCTGTTGTCAGCAAAGGACAGGTAATATAACTAAACATAAATTGATATTCTCAAGAACCAGCACTTCATGCCCCCCAAAACCTTCTTATCTGTCAATTGGGGTTAGTCAAGAACGACTTTTAGCTAAGTCTTACATCTTAAACTCGTGCAGTACGAGAGAGTAGTGAAGTTTGTCTCAAACGCTAGGAAGGAAGGTGCAACTGTCCTCTGCGGAGGAGCTCGTCCTGGGGTACATGACAGAACTAACTAGTCTGCTATGTATGTCCAAATACTATTAGCACTTAATATTCTTTTATTTATTTCTGCAGCATTTTAAAAAGGGTTATTTTGTTGAACCTGCTATAATTTCAAATGTGACTACTTCAATGGAAATCTGGAGAGATGAAGTATTTGGTCCTGTTCTCTGTGTCAAAACATTCTCCACTGAGGATGAGGCAATACAGCTGGCAAATGACTCCCAGTGAGTTTAGATTTTTCTTCTTATCATCACCAAGAACCACTAATAAGTGTATTACATTTTGTGCTCGACTTTGTTTATCTCTGCAGATATGGATTAGCAGGCGCTGTATTATCAAATGATCTGGAGAGGTGTGATCGCGTTAGTAAGGTAT
>NW_013621677.1:0-874 GCF_000695525.1 Brassica oleracea var. oleracea
TTGAAATTTAAAAAATTTTGTTTTTGTAAGGGTCTTTGTAAAACAAAGGAAATGTTATACAGACAAGTCCCGATAAAAAAAAACTAACATATTCCAAAAAATTAACAATATTAAATTTTCTTACGAGTTTTTCTTCGACATCGACTCTAATCTTTAAAAAGAGCATATTCATTAGGGAAGACTAATTTGATCTTTATTTTTGAAATATCCTCTTTACTTAGTTGGATTCGAACTATTTTCACTTCCTTGACTTCATAGAAACAAAAGTATATATAGGTACTCTTGGCAAACGTATTATACGCTATCCTATTTTATTTTCCTACACGAGTTAATGGGAGATTAATTGACAAAAAGAGGAAACCCCATACAGTATCTCGTTCTTGAAGTGGTGAATGCTCTCAATAATTATAATTATACTAATTTACATATGTCTTTAAATTGGTGCTACAGAAATACCCCTTTCTTTTGCTTGATGAAAAAATAAAAATAAAACAAAAAGATAACCGAAACCATTGTGATCCCCATGCCCAGAAACAAAAAGGGAGAGTTTATGTCTTTTTTTTTATTGAATCCGCCGGGACTGACGGTTTCGTGACCTTGGCCGGATCGGCCGTTAACCGTTATGTAGTGCTTCCGATCCTTGGTAGACGGTCGGCCCATCGGTCATGTTCTTGTTTGATTGTTGGCCGGTGGTTCGACCTATGCCTAGAACGGTTCGGGGGTGTTACAGACGGGGCTCGAACCCGCAACTTCCGCCTTGACAGGGCGGTGCTCTGACCAATTGAACTACAATCCCATGGAAATAAAGCGGGTAGCTTACATATTCCTTCTTATGATTTCATTTTAATCATTTCAAATTTAGATTCAAATTAGT
>NW_013621678.1:0-874 GCF_000695525.1 Brassica oleracea var. oleracea
GAGATGTTCCATTTTCAGGAGGTGAGGAAGTTCCTGCTCCAGATGTCCGACCAGCTCCTTGGAAAGAATAAGCACCACGACGAGGAGCACCCATAACCTGCAAATATTTTACCAATCTAATTAAATTTTAGATGTTTACCAAAAGAGACACCACATAAACTACTAAGAAAATATATATTTATCAACATAGCCACAAGAAAGGGATGATAAAGTTCTGTGTTCTTCAGGTAACCAGTTTGAAAACAAGTTACAGTCTTTAAGATACTTCTAAAAAGAAATAATCCAACACGAGAAAATCAGCTTTTGAAAGCAAAAGAAAAAGACACTAATGCTTGACTTAATAATTGAAACATGGATGATAAGAATTACATGAGGACAATTGAAGTAAAAAACAAAATTCTGTAAACTACAGATGTTCTGACCAGACACAATAGCATCAAAATAATGAGAAAACAGAAAAGAGATGTGTACGCTGGAGAAGCGTGGTCAACTCTTCTTGCTGAAACTTACAATCAGTCCTCATCAGAATAGGATTGCAATGCAGATATGGCATCATCTTCAAGACAATTGTACAGCGTAATCTACATCATAAGAGAGACACACCAATGGCAATATATGCGATCCATGACTCAACCAAGATAGAGCAATCAAGTTTATTAGATAATGAAACCATAAACTCAAGCTAGTCTTAACACAGATAAAGCCATAAACTTTCACACAATCTCCAACACTAAAAAGCTTATCACAATCAGCAATGTGTATAGAAGGAACCCATCAAGCAAAGTTTCAATTTTTCGGACAAGTGAATCGACAACATCCCAAAACAGCAATCACAAACCCCAAAATCAGACAACCCCCAAAATCAGACAAAACA
>NW_013621679.1:0-874 GCF_000695525.1 Brassica oleracea var. oleracea
AATTTTTATTAATGTATATTAAACTTTCTTTCATGGTACATGGGCATTGGTTTAATTTTTGGTAAATTAATTTAGTAAAATTTCATAATACTCCCTAAATTGGTGGACTAACCACTATAAAATCGCTATTTTCTAGAGAAATGGAGACAACAAAAGTCCAAACCTTTTCGACCTTCGTCATATGCTAGTGAAAGACCCAACTATGCATTAAAACATTTTTTTTCATATGTTTGAATTTTTCTCAAAATCTATGTGCTAACCCCTACGAAAATATTGAATTTTTCGGTAAATGCTCTATATACTGATGCCTATCATTTTTAGTGTTGTTTTCAAATTTCTAAACACATTCTAAATTTTTTTAATGTACATTAAACTCTCTTTCATGGTACATGGGCATCGTTTTAATTTTTTGTCAATTAATTTAGTAAAACTTCATAATACTCCCTAAATTGGTGGACTAACCACTATAAAATCGTTATTTTCTAGAGAAACGGAGACATCAAAGGTTCCAAACCTCTTTGACCTTCATCATATCTTAGTGAAGGATGCAAATATGCATTAAAAAAGAATATTCATTTTTAAAATATTTTCTCAAAATTCTGTTTTAATGCATAGTTGCATCATTCACTAACATATGATGAAGGTCATAGAAGTTTGGAACCTTTGTTGTCTCCGTATTTCTAGAAAATTGCGATTTTGTAGTGGTTAGTCCACCAATTTAGGGAGTATTATGAAGTTTTAC
The DNA here is from genome assembly GCF_000695525.1 of Brassica oleracea var. oleracea. Classification (NCBI taxonomy): domain Eukaryota; kingdom Viridiplantae; phylum Streptophyta; class Magnoliopsida; order Brassicales; family Brassicaceae; genus Brassica; species Brassica oleracea. Next base: position 743 of record NW_013621679.1, read on the forward strand.
TAAATTAATGACAAAAACATAAAACGATGCCCATGTACCATGAAAGAGAATTTAATATACATTTATACAAATTTAGAATGTGTTCAGAAATTTTAAATGAACACTAAAGATCGTAGGCTTCAGTATATAGAG
>NW_013621680.1:0-874 GCF_000695525.1 Brassica oleracea var. oleracea
TTTCCTAATTTAAACAGAAATCGACAGTGCGAATTTTGGTTCCCACAACCCTGCTTGGTTCTACATTCTAATTTTTCTGCCAGGATTCTGCTTACATCACTGGCGTGGCCGGATGGGCCACTAGACTCAAACTCAGATTGCGACTCACCAGGGATTAAGTACAGCACCCACCATTCTATCGGGATTGATCCCTTCTCTCTAGAAACAGTCCAGGTACACTAGTACATAAACACTTCACATCATGACGAAAAAAAACAGTGATTGATATACATAGATTTCTAAGCTGGATAACTACTTGCATTACACGTTAGGTGTTTGGGATGTTTTTGAGGTGAACATGCTCTGCTGGAGCATATACCATCACATGATAGGCCAGTTTGTGGCTTGAGGTAGTAATCACGTGTTGTGTAGCACGTGCTGTGGGTGATGTAAAACGGTGTGTTTATAAGCTGTTAGACTATCTATCTCTCGAGGAGAATCGAGAAAGAGAGATAGATAGAGCCACCACAGATTGAGAGAGAGATCGAGTTGTGATCTGAGCTCGGGGTTAAGCTGAGCTAGTGAAGTTGCTGGTGCTCCAGCTCCGGAGATATATAGCGGCTCTTTCACATTGGGAGAGTGCGGTGAACTCCGGGTGATCAAATACTCTCTTGCATGTTTTCTTTATCGCTTTAGATCAAATGCAATCGAGTAGATCAAGACCATTAGGAGCCGTAGATCGCACAAATTATTATCAGATCTGAGGTTCAGCTAACGGGAGGAAGCGATCTGCAGATCTATGGTTTCGGAGGTGAAGCGATGACCGGAACAAAGTTCAAGATCGAAAGATTCGATGGTGATGGTGACTTCTCTCTTTGGAAGAGAAGGATGTACG
>NW_013621681.1:0-874 GCF_000695525.1 Brassica oleracea var. oleracea
GTAAAAATTTAAGATATAGTTAAAAAGATATTTCGTAGATATTTTTTAAAAAAATCTTCTTCTTTTTGAATCTGTTAATTTAAACAGTAAATAAATTATGATTAGACAGTAAATTGATAATAATATTAAATATTTATATAGGATAATTTAGTAAATTCATATATGCAAAAGTGCATTTTTCAAAAACTTTAAATAATAGTGTAGTTCTCAAATTAGAATTTCATATAAATGTATTTCTCCAAATTTTCCCATCTTTTTAATATATTTTAAATTTTTTATTATTTTGAAAAAAAAAACAATTCAAGACGATTTCTCGTCTCATTCTCCATATACTCCATCTCTATCTAAACAAAAAAAAAAATTGTATTGTATACGAATCAAGTCATTGGCTCAAACAAATTTATAGGTGTCTTCATGTCACGTAAAAAAAGAACAACAACAAGCCGACGAATGATAATCAGTGTTCTTCTTTTTCATATTAAAAGTCAAACAAAATAAACACAGTAAATAGACATTTAGAAGTTACTTGGTCCTGGTAGATAATGACGTCGAGGAATATTGAATTTTTTTTGTAGAGAATGCAAACAGACTTGACTTGTTTATGATAAGGTTAATTAAGAAAATTTTAAAAAATCTACATAAACTTCATGATATAGTCAAACCAAATCATAATTTGTTTATTTTATAATATCTTTGTTATTGTAAAATTTTAAATGGTAAAATAACATATTTATCTCAACACATATTTATCTTAAACATAAGTAACTATGATAATATTATGGGAAAATTTGGAGAAATACAGTTCTATGAGATTTTAATTTGAAAATTACACCACTATTTAAGGTTTTTGAAAAATACACTTTGATATATGTAA
>NW_013621682.1:0-873 GCF_000695525.1 Brassica oleracea var. oleracea
ACACATTAAATTTTTGTTACCTGATATCTCATTGTAACTGAACCATTCTTCTAAACCAAAGTCTCCGATGTAACAACAATTACACGAAACTGCTTCATTAAAACCCCATCTACAAACACTCTATATAAACATCCAACCCGTGGAAACATACATATAAAACCTGTTATTCCTAAAATTATCAGGTGGAAAAAAAAACACTACAAATGGTATCTGACATTTCAGAACACAATTATGACTTGGACGAGAGCATTGGTAGTTCTGAAGAAAACTCCTATAACATACCCCCAACCATCTTTTTCAAGAATCAAACCCTCAGTTACTTTGTAGCAGAACCACTCCGTATGCTATACAACTTCAGTGATTTGAAGAATGAATGTTTAGTTGCTGGCAATCCAAGGGCTCACTACATAGAGGGGTTGCTTCAATACTTTCAGTGCCGTAAATCTATCAAAGGACTTGACCATCTTCGTCAATCCGCAGATGGAAACTATGATAACGGTACCTATATTTATGGTATTTTAATGTTGTGCAGAGGCAACTTTGCTGAGGGACAATATTACCTCGATATGTTATCCTGGAAAACAAATCAAGACAGAACTACCCAATGCTTGACAATGCTTAAGCAATCCCTTAAAGCAATCAGGGTCAGTGTGAAGGCAAAATATGTAGCAAATACAGACACAATGGAACCCTTAGCAGATTGCAACACTCATGCGATGGATAGCGCATGCAAGGATTGTTATTACTTTAAGAAGATGAAAGAATTTGTTGACTACATTCGCAACAAAAAACAGTAGACAACACAGATCGGTCTTTCGATTTATTTTACAGGTGTTTTGTATTATGCTTATGCGTAATAATATGAATTTGACC
>NW_013621683.1:0-873 GCF_000695525.1 Brassica oleracea var. oleracea
ACTATCTTTACCTTCCAATAAGTTACCTAGTTAACTAAGTGAGTCACAGGTTGCATCCCGGTTACAGGTCGCTTGTTGACCGTTAGGAATCTTTCCTTTATATGTACTACATTGGCATTTAGCTAAAAGTAATGAATCAGTATTATCTTATCTTCCTTCTTTCTCTCTCTCTTTCGTAAGCATACGCCATTGTTGCCGTTATTGCTCATATCATTGCACTTAGAGGTGACATTTCTAAAGCTTAGATCACCTTTCAGTCCTTGATTTCATTTCTCTTTAAATCTACGGAAGGTTTACAGAGAGATTTATCTCACATCTCTTTAAATCTACGGAAGGTTTACAGAGAGATTTATCTCACATACTCTTTTACTGTCTCAAGTGATGAGTTGAAGGAGAATCCAGAAGCTCGGAGAAGTCTAAACCAAATCCCACAAAACCAGTGGTATCTGGCTCATGACGGTTGCCGGAGATACGGAATCATGGAGATATATACCGAAGCCCTGTTTTCAGATTGTAGAGCGTTTAATTTGGCTGATCATGTACGAGTGTTCTCTTTGTAGCCGTGCTTCTCTTAGTTTCGGCCATGTGTATTTCAAACCTGTCACGGACAAGCTTGAAGAGTTCAGGAAAGCTTCTATTGCTTACGTCGTAATGCCGTTAGACGATAACACGTTTCAAGTCGCAGCAGCGTCAGGAAATGATGTATGGATCGTTCAGATGAGCGACTGCACCATCTGCACGTGTGGGGATTTTCAAAGGTGTACACGCTAGCCGTCTGCGAGAAGCTGAAACTCAACCCTTTGAAGTATGTAGACGACTGTTACACTTTTCACTACAAGAAAACATCAAGGATTCTGAGGGAAAAAATCGTCG
>NW_013621684.1:0-873 GCF_000695525.1 Brassica oleracea var. oleracea
AAAACATAAGTGGGTGAGCTTGGACTTGCTACACTTGTGATGGTACTTGATCTTCAAGTCAGCGGCGGCTTTATTCAGCATGAGGGAGAGCATATTCATAGCAATGACAAAGAGATAGGGAGAAAGGGGGTCTCCCTGCCTAAGTCCCCGCTTACCCTTGAAGTGTCCGTGCACTCTACCGTTATAGCCGACGGTGAAGTTAGGTGTACAGATGCACGCACGAAGCCAACCCACCAGAAGTGGCGGGAGATGCAGACCCTCGAGGCAGTTGAATAAGAATTCCCAGGAGAGAGTGTCGAAAGCCTTAGCTATATCCACCTTGATGGTAATCCTTTTTGGCCCTGTCTGTCGATGATAACCGTTTACAAGTTCCCCTGCTAAGACCGTGTTCTCCACTATTAACCTGCCTTTAACGAAAGCTGTCTGGTTAGGAACAATGAGCTCTGGCAAAATAGATTTTATCCTCCTGACAAGAAGTCTAGCTACAACTTTGTAGAGAGTGTTAAGGCAGCTAATAGGGCGAAAGTCAGTAATGGAAGAAGCTCCTGGGCGCTTTGGAACTAGTGCGAGTATTGTAGAGTTCGTGGAAGCTGGCATGAAGGAGTAGTGGAAGAAGTGCGAAATCGAGGAGAGTACCTCCGTTCCTAGGAAACTCCAAGAAGACTTGTAGAACTCAGATGTGAGACCGTCAGGACCTGGAGCTTTGTTAGGATTGATTTTGAATAGAAGCTTCTGAATCTCCTCAGCAGTTGGGATTATAGTCATTGCAATAACATGGGCCGGAGTAGGAGTGAAACCAGAGAGCTGAGTAAACCAGTCATGAGAGGAGTGAAGTTGAAGCGGTTGCAACAAGTCTGGGCCGAGCAGATTGCG
>NW_013621685.1:0-100 GCF_000695525.1 Brassica oleracea var. oleracea
AACCGTCTTCGCCTCCCATCGTTTCTGGAACCACCGTGTATTAGAACGCCTTCGTCGACAAACCAATGTTACCGACAAAATTCACTATTCACGAATTACT
>NW_013621685.1:130-873 GCF_000695525.1 Brassica oleracea var. oleracea
GCTCTGATACCAGTTGTTAGGAAATACGCGGTCAAATTTTGCGGAAAGCCAGAATTTATGGGAGCGGGAAAGAAGCACACACACCAAATTGTTAACGGAGTTCGGCCAATGATGCCTACGTCTCCGGACCTGTTACAGATCTTTTATTATTAACCAGGGAATTTTTACAAGCTCACAACTCACACCCCGATCCCAAATACACTCAGAAATTACTCGTAAATTCTTAAAGAAGTCTTTTTGTGAAAAAAAAAAAAATTATTTTTCTTCTTCTTCTTCTTTCTCTCGTTCTCTCTGTGTTTTTCTTGTTTTTGGGATGATTTTCCTCTTCACCTCAGCTCTCCTTTTATAAGCATGAAGAAGGTGTTTGGTGGCTCACAATCTTTGACAAAACCAACGTCAACAATTTCAGCTCACCGTCCATGCCATCACCGTCCATGCCGACCAACACGTAAAACGTGTTTTAACACACAGAGTTTACCCAAGGGTTTAGGGTTTAGTGATTAGGATTTAGGGTTTAGTGTTATTAAAACTTAGTTTTTAATGTATGATTTAGGGTTTAATATTTTCCAACGGTTTAAAGTTTATCCAAAGTTTAAGGTTTAACGTTTAGGGTTTAACGTTTAGGGTTTAGGATTTAGGGTATAGGGTTTAGTATTTTGCTGAAGACTTAACAATATTAATTTATTTTTTTTTTGCAACTATTTTTATGTATTTTTATGTATTTTATTTTAAAAATATAATCT
>NW_013621686.1:0-872 GCF_000695525.1 Brassica oleracea var. oleracea
CTTTGGCATCTGCACTCGGTACATAATAGGTGCTCGTCGATCGATGGACGCTGTCGGTTGTCGATCGATGTCGACATCTGTTTGTCGATCGATTGGGGTAGCAGCATGTCGAGCAATTCTTATGTTATCATGGTTGGGCGGATGTGGGTGTTTTGCTGCGAACTCCTCGTGAGTTAGAATCCTCACGACATTGCAAGATGCCGTTGACTCCGTAGGTGTCATCGATCGATGCTCTGGAGATCCTATCAATCGATTTGGACTGGGGACCGTCGATCGATGTTCATGGTCTGGCGTCGATCGATACCAGTGCGATCCGCCAAAGCTCATCAGACTTTCTACTTCGAAATCTCTTTCTTGCAGCTTCTCTTTCTTCACCACTTGCCAGAAATCATTTCCAATGATGGCATTCACGTGGTGTTTCGTCACATCATCTCCTACCCTTCTTGTCAAGGCTTCCTGCCTCTTAACAGCTTCTCCTGTCTGAACAACCTGCATCTCCAGCTTCTTCACATGAGTGCTCAAATTTTCAAACTTTGTGTTTAGGTTGGTGTAGACAGAATCAATTTTCCCATTGAAGTCCACTGTCATGCGCTGCTGTGCCTCAAGAACCCTATCAAGCATCTCTTCAATCTTTCTCTCTTGAGTAGGCGGCGGTGGCTTCTGGTAGTAGGAATTTCCATAACTCATGTTATTGCTGTAGTTGTTGCTGTAGGGTTTCTGGTACTGCGAACTCTGGTTGAAATTACCCTTATTTCCATAAGAATTTCTGTTTCCACCCTTGTTTCCAGAACCTTGGAATCCAGTTCCACCAATGAAGTTCACATTTTCTTCTTCATCTGCTCTACCCTCTGTGTCTACAGCTTCTGCATCTT
>NW_013621687.1:0-872 GCF_000695525.1 Brassica oleracea var. oleracea
TGGTTTTATGCCTCGTAGCATTAATGCCACACTTCTCTCTCTTGTGCTGAAAACTACTGAAGCTGAGAGGATGTTCGAATTCAGGCCGATTGCATGTTGCAATGTAATCTACAAAGTCATATCCAAGATAATTGCTACCAGGCTCAAAGCTACGCTTCCGGAAGCCATTGAGCTAAACCAGTGTGCTTTTGTAGAGGGACGACTGCTACTGGAGAACGTCCTACTAGCTACTGAGCTTGTCAAGGACTACCATAAGCCATCGATCTCATCTCGCGCAACAATAAAACTGGACATATCTAAAGCTTTTGACACTGTTAGTTGGTCGTTCATTGAACATACTATGCGTGCCATGCGGTACCCGGATATGTTTGTTGCCTGGATTATGCGTTGTATCGACACAGCGGCGTTCTCGGTCTCCGTAAATGGGGAGCTTGAGGGCTTCTTTGCCAGTAGCAGGGGGATTAGACAGGGATGCTCATTGTCTCCATATCTCTACGTCATCATTAGTAATGTGCTATCGAAGCTTCTAAACAAGGCGGCCGGGGAAGATCTTATTGGCTATCATCCTCAGTGTAAAGATGTGAATTTGTCCCATCTGAGTTTTGCGGACGACATTGTTGTGTTCACAAATGGCTCACCCTCATCACTTCGTCACACTCTCTCTGTCTTCCAGCAGTTCGGGGATTTATCAGGGCTGAGAATCAACATCGCAAAGTCTACGGTGTTTGCAGCTGGCCGGGAGAAACATGCTTTGGAAAATGAAGCAGCAGTGGTGGGGCTGTCGATCTCTGCATTGCCTATTAAGTATTTGGGCCTTCCTCTCAGCTCTAAAATCATGTCTAAGAATGATTATGAGCCTTTAATATCAAAGG
>NW_013621688.1:0-638 GCF_000695525.1 Brassica oleracea var. oleracea
TAGTTTTATACAAATTGATTTACTATATATCAAATATATATTAAATATTAGTAATAAAATAATAAAATCTATAATATTTAATAAAATTTAGTTTTAAATATAAGTTAGATTTAAAAAAATTCTTACTGCACATGATGCAGGAAAACACCTAGTATTATATAATATCACCTTGCATAATTGAAAATCCAAATAGCGCGTGATTTTTCTTTAAATAAATTACCTATTTGATCCAAAAAAAATTACCTATTTTCCTTTGACAGTTTTACATTTTGTACTTACCGTGATTGGAGGAAACGTTCTAAAATGTAGGGGATTCGAGATGCATTTAGTTCCTTTCTTTTCTTATATAACCACGCCAAGTATAAACTTTGATAAGAAAAAGTAAAAACTTGGACTATATAACCTCACTAGTTGTAACGAGAGTAATCATCCAAAAACAAGAAAACTACGTAAGGAAATAAAAGGAAAAAAAAAGATGGCGAACAGTGAAAGCGTTACCTAGTTCTAGCGGCCTAAAAGCTCAAACCTAGTTGACTCGCAGCCCGATAACAAAAGACGAAGAAAATACAGAAAAGGTTTTAGATTGATTTTGGACTGAACCTTATGAAAGGCTGCCTACGTACCCTTTTCGAGGATCA
>NW_013621689.1:0-167 GCF_000695525.1 Brassica oleracea var. oleracea
AATGCAAGTAAATGCAACCTATATGCTCTAGACTCTCCTATAAATGCAAATGATGCAAACTAAATGAAAATTTTTTTTATGCAAATAGGTATGCAATGCATGACTCAATGAAACAACATCAAAGCAAACATGATCAAATACTTGGTACCTCCCCCAAACTTAAATGA
>NW_013621689.1:248-577 GCF_000695525.1 Brassica oleracea var. oleracea
AAAGTACCTTCAAGGATAGTGAGTGGGGGCAGATGCCCCAGCATCGTCGTCGTCCGGTGGGAACGTGGTGTAGTAACCTCCATGTCCTGAGTTGTAGTCTCCATACCATTGTTGGCTCTGAACCTCTTCAATCTTAGCCTCACTTTCTGAAGAGGCTAGGGATGGGGACTTGTTTCCAGAGGCGGAAGGCTGAGTCGGTGGGTTCCTCCATTTTCACTGGAGCTGTCTACCAGTGAGTGGGAAACCAAGATCAGTGGGCTGAGGTGGGGGCTGGGGGACTGATGTGTTCGCGAAGGCGAAGTCCGCTGAGCTACATCCAGCTATTCCTC
>NW_013621689.1:720-872 GCF_000695525.1 Brassica oleracea var. oleracea
AGCGTCGCGAAGCGCACCAGGGGGAAGGACTCCATCATGTGGCTTGAAGTAGTAGCGTGGAAGTCCATAGATGGGTAGAGATTCTTCCCTAGGAGGTTCCGTGATGTCGTGTCTCGTCGGAACACTCCTTTTCCTTGGTGCAGCAATGGGAC
>NW_013621690.1:0-871 GCF_000695525.1 Brassica oleracea var. oleracea
AAGACCCAAACCACCTTCTTCTTTTGGGAAACAGATATCCTTCCAACTAACCTTCGCCTTTGTTGTTTTGAGATCCGGGCCAGACCAAAGAAATGCAGAGCATAACCTTTCCACCTCCCTTAAACAGCTTCCTGGTAGCCTGAATGCTGCCATCCAGAAGTTAGCAAGACTTGTTATAATAGATTTTATGAGCGCAAACGACCTGCATGTGAGAGAAGTCTCCCTGTCCAAGAACTCATTCTTTTTCTCACTTTTTCAACCAGTGGGAGATAGTCACTTACTGTCATACGCTTGGTGAGAAGGGGTAGGCCTAAATATCTGACTGGAAGGCTTCCGGATGAGAAGGGAAAGGTAGCTATAATATCCGCCTTAGTACTCTCATTTATCCCTGCAGTGTATAAGGTGGACTTTTCCAAGCTTATTTTCAGACCCGAGCAACTCTCAAACTCCTTAAACACCTTGAAAACTTCTTCTATTGATCTCTTTGTTCCATCAGTAAATACCAGCAGGTCATCTGCAAAGCATAGATGCGACAGGAGGATGTTTTTGCATCTAGGATGATAACCAATCTGCTTCCTTTCCACTGCTCTGTTTAGCATACAAGACAGCACATTTATGCAAATGACAAACAAGTATGGTGATAAAGCACACCCCTGCCTGAGCCCTCTTTTACTCTGAAAAAACCCCGCGAGCTCTCCATTAACCTGAACCGAGAATGAAGCCGTACAGACGCATAATTTGATCCAATGTATGAATTCCTCAGGCATGTTCAGGGCTCCCAATGTATTCAATAGAAACTGCCAATTCACTGAATCAAAGGCTTTTGCAATATCTATCTTTATTGCGCAGCGAGGAGAAACATCTTCTTTGT
>NW_013621691.1:0-871 GCF_000695525.1 Brassica oleracea var. oleracea
AAACAAACATGTTTGTGATTTTGTTTTAAGCGATATACACCACATTTATGTCTATATAGAAACTAGTTATAAGTAGTATTAATGATACAAACTTAAGTCACTCATATACAATATCTATGTATAATAGCATTCTCTTTCCGTTTCATTCTCTCTATAAAGGCCGCTATTGGTGCTCTTTCTAACTCGTAATTTAAAAAAAAAAGGTTCATGAATTGGCTCTTGTACGTATTTTTGTTTTGTTCTTGATATCTCCAGCATGACCAACATCATCGATCGTTATGGCATACAACATGCTTGTGAACTTAGAAGCTTGGTAAGTTAGCTGAGAACATCATTTAACGTGGTCGTTAATGTCATGAAGGGATCGAAGTGTTGGCTGCGTCTGAGATAAACTCTATGCTTTGAACTTGTCATAGCGACTGAAGTTTCTAGGTTTCCCATCATTTTTTTCACGTGCAGGATCTTGCAGAAAAAACTCGGAGTTATCTTCCACACAATGAGTTACTCGAATCAGTCAAAAGGTTAGCACTAAGACGCCTTTTCCCCTCTTCATCTGATCAAAAAAGTTTTTTTTTTCCTTTGTCTACTTATGACTATGCAGCAATCTTGAAGAATCAAATGTCGACAACGTAAGTGTAGATTCTCTAATTTCTCTGGAGGACCAGCTCGAAACTGCTCTATCTGCAACTAGAGCTAGGAAGGTATATATGCTTGCTACGAAGTGAATGAACCGATTATTACATAAATATTCTGTCTAGTTAGTTTCCTAAGACCTTGCTTGACTTCAGATGAAATAACATAGTTTTTAATGTCATGTTGCAGACAGAACTAACGATGGAGTTTGTGAAGATGCTTCAAGAAAAGGTTAGTG
>NW_013621692.1:0-871 GCF_000695525.1 Brassica oleracea var. oleracea
TTTCTTCTCTGCTCCTTCAATCCTCTGTTCCATTGCTTTGATGTAGCTTTTATTGGTCTCCTGCTGCTGTCTCAGACTCACCAGCTCCATCAACAGCAACTGCTTCTCCTTACGAAGCTCTATGCAAGGATCTTGAATCGATGAGGACGATAAAGCAAAGGAAGCTCTTCTCTTGATGCTCTTCAGTAAATGTCTCTGTCCCAAGAGGAACCCTTCGTTTGCAAACTCCCATCTCTCTGCTTCTATCTTTCTAAAACCCTATAAATAGTTTTCAAAATTGAATTTGAAAATATCTATATGGTTCACTGAATAAATGTGATTAAAAAACAACAATTTATTGGAGAGAGATGTGTGTACTATCAGAAGATATTATAAAGAATGGAACAAGGGGGCAACCTTTAGTGAATAAAAAAAATTATTTCGATGAGATTGATGACTCTTTCTTTGATTATTTTAAGAACCAAGTTGGCAGGAACCAAGACTCTAGAACTTACTAAACTAAGTCGACAGGAACCAAGACTCTAGAACTTACTAATTGCTTTAGAAGCCAAGTTGGTACGAATCCAAGATTCTAGAACTTACTAAAGATATTTCTTCTACTTCCACTACCGCACAGAATCTACATTTTCGATGTTTCTAGAAATAACCAATTATGCAGTAAAAAGATGAATTTCACTAACAGAGTATAAAAACAGAGCATTGCTGTTTTTGTTTTCTTGGGGTCAGAGAAGCTAGACAAAAGAAGAAGACTTACGTAAGTGTTGAGTTGTCTGATGAAACTTGAGAAATTGCTGTGTTTGAAGTGACGAGGGAGCAGAAACTCAGAGAAAGAATGCAAATCCCAGACGACAAAACTAGTGCCTCCTCTGTT
>NW_013621693.1:0-871 GCF_000695525.1 Brassica oleracea var. oleracea
TTTTTTTGTCCAACATGATGAATTATAGAAAATTGTGAGTTCACGGATGAACCGTGTGAAAAGTTTGGTGATGGCCCATATATGTTTCACTTTTTTCAGCTTCAATCTATCTGTTGATATCTCAGTATCTGACTATGAAAGAATTTGAAGCTTCGAATTCATTTTTAAGACTCATGAGGTGGTGTCTGTAGATCATACGTGTGGTGGAAACCGGCTATGAAAAACTTCTACTTTGGCTACTATTAGTAATCTTCAGTGAGTGTGAATGCTTATAAAAAGAAACCTTCACTTGACTTAGCTCTTGGATTAAGAGATCCTTTGTGTATTTGTACATACAGTGTGATGATTGATTGCATTTGTTGAATTAAGGTTGCAGAGTGATTGACTGTTGATGGAATATTGGAGAGCTGGGAAAAGACTAAGCGGGTTATAATGGAAGCTTGGGAAGAAGAAGATAAAGATGCTTATGGTTGGATTAAAAAGGACTCGACAACTTGGATTGGTGACAATAGGTATGTCTTCGAGATCAATTCCTAAAGGACACAAGTTTTGAGACCTATATTGTCAAAACAACATGTCATATAGTCACAGTTTCATCTTCTCTTGCACTATACCTTCATAGATTTGATATATATTCTACTATATTTGCATATTATATTGAGGAGTTTCAGATGCATTGAAATTTGCTACCTCTAAGCTTTACATTGTTACCACACTGTAATGTATGAACTCGCTATTAATAGCTGAACTTGGTTAGTATGGGTGAGGAAATTGCAAGGCCTCTTTGTATAAGCATTACTTTGTGAAATATCATGTGTAATCATGCCATCAGAAAGGATTTATGGTTTGAGCACATGTCGGTATAAGTATC
>NW_013621694.1:0-871 GCF_000695525.1 Brassica oleracea var. oleracea
GGCACCACATTTCGTTGAAAACATCAATCTGTTCATCTGATGCCCCAATGACCTACCATCAACCATCAAACAGTTAAAACAAAAATTATAATCAATTGTGTTTAAATCAGAGAGTTTTTGAGTAACTAGATGGAGTTATTTTTACCTTGTAACCAAAGGCGTTAAAATCTGAACCAAGTAGTTCTAGAGCCTGTTTTTGTAGTTACCCTTTGCGTATTCACAGACAGCTTCTCCGAGCTGATATGAAAAGAAAACAAGAATCATATTAAGGAGTTGTTTGGATGGAGAAGAAGATCAAAGATGGGAAAACAAATCTGAACCCCTTTCTGCATCACTTGTTGTTTCTTCTTGTTCATCTTCGATAATCTGCAACAACAAACACAGATTCACAACAAATCTGGTATCAACTAGACACTGTACACTAACATAAATTCAAATTTTGAAGACTCTCCAACCTTGGCTAATCCCCAAACTATCAATGTGACAAGGTGCCATGACATATACCAGTTTTCCTAAGATGTTAAAGCCGAGAGACCAACTGATCATTCCAAATATCAATAAAACCAATTGAACAAAGGAAGACATATCATCCCACTAGTGAATAGCTTACCTGATCAGTCAAACGATCTGCAAGAAGTTTAAGACGGTCTCCAATCGAACCTTTAAGAGCATCTCTTACATCCAAGCGCAATAACAAACCAATAGCATTGAGATAAACCTATATAGATGCAGACATTTGAGTATTGGATAGAGGGAAGTAAAAGCATAAAAGTTCCCAATCCAAAAAGGATTACTTCAGGAAGAACAGCGTCGTCTTTCTCCAGTTCTTTCCAGATGTGATTATCTTAAATCTCCTCTATTTTGCTCATTG
>NW_013621695.1:0-871 GCF_000695525.1 Brassica oleracea var. oleracea
CTACCTAAGATCACCTGTCGGAATCTAACTAGTGCAATGACCAATTTCTGGTGGAATGCTCAAGAAGGAAAAAAGAAAATCCATTGGGTTTCTTGGGAGAGGATGTGCCTTGAGAAAAAGAATGGTGGTTTAGGGTTTCGAGATTTGGAGAAATTTAATCAAGCCTTGCTTGCCAAGCAAGGGTGGAGATTGCTTATGAACTCGGATTCTTTATGCGCACGGTTCCTGCGTAGCAGGTATTATCCTAATGGTGATTTCTTATCGGCTAGTCTGGGATCTAGACCATCTTATGCTTGGAGGAGTATTCTTTTTGGTCGGATACTGTTGGAAAAAGGACTTCGTCGAGATGTTGGATCAGGGGAGGATATCAATGTGTGGATGGATAAGTGGCTGTTTGATGAAGTTCCAAAGGCACCACTGAGGAAACCTGTCCTTTTCAATCTGGACTTGCGGGTTTGTGATCTGATTTGCCCTCAAACAAAGACATGGGACATGGAAAAGCTACAAGAAAATTTCTTTGCTGCGGATATAAAACTGATTTTGAAACAGAAACCGGCTATGGGGGAGAAGGATGCTTATGAGTGGGTGCATAACAGATGGGGAGCATACACAGTGAAGTCGGGGTATTGGTTAGCCTGTTCTTTGGATCAGTCGGAGGTTCGCAAGGAGGCATTGGCAAGACCTTCTCTGAATGAGCTCAGGAGTAAAGTGTGGAAGGTCAATACAGCGCCAAAAATTCGCATTTTCTTGTGGAAAGCTTTATCTAATGCACTATCAGTGACGGATGAGTTGATTGCTAGGGGGATGAAGGTTGACTCAAGATGTCAAAGATGTGGTTTCTCGAGTGAATCGATTAATCATATTTTATTTT
>NW_013621696.1:0-871 GCF_000695525.1 Brassica oleracea var. oleracea
CTTCAGGGGATCTCAATACAAAGTTCTATCATGCCCTAACAAAACAACATCCTGTCTGTAATCGAATTGTGGGTCTCTATGACTCTGATGAAAACTGAACTCAATTATTTTGTAACAATCAATTTAAAAAAAAAAATTATATTAAAATTTATAACTTCTTATGGTATATAAATAGAGACTAATTTCACTTCATTTGGATACAGAAAAAAAGTCAATTTCACATAAATTTCATATTAATCCCCAATCAATTTTTTTTGGGTTTAAATTATTTTCTTGTTAAATGGATCAAAATAATGACCCCTTTAAATTTTTGTGTATGATTGTGTTTATTGGACCAAATAAGTTGTGTGTTTTTATTTGATTTTTTTGTACCAAATAAGTTGTGTGTTTTTATTTTGTTGTTTTGTGTGTTATATCGTGTGTATTTGAAATTTCGTAATTTTATTTATTTTAATTATATTAATTTTTGTATTATTTTTTAAAATAGTTAGTACTAAAAATTATTAAAAATATGTCATTTAAATTATTTAAGTTAATTATAATCGACATTATTATTTAATATGTAGCTATTAAAATATAAAATATAAAAAAGAAGATGAATTAGAAATAGTGGGGGGGGGGATAGGATGTTTAATTTTATTAAACAAAACTATTGTAGATGTTAAAAATGAATTTGATGTTGAATAATTAGGTGGAAGAGAGAGAGAGAGAGAGAAGATGATGTGAAATACTGGACTTTTGGACTTTCCGGCCTGAGGAAATCAGATGTCCTGGCAAGGAAGAAGAAAAAAAGGAAAAAGGAAAAATGTAATGGTTCGGTGTCGTTGGACCGAGCACTAGCAAATGAATATTGGCATACGCTTCCCATGTT
>NW_013621697.1:0-871 GCF_000695525.1 Brassica oleracea var. oleracea
TTCACTAATGTTGACGCAGCAATCCAACCAACAAATGTTTTATTATTCAATAAAATACACATATAAAAAAATTCATATATAAAATTCATATCCATTAAAGCATTTCCTGAACAATACATAAATATGATCAATTTATAACTAAATTATAATACTGAGTGGAACCATATGTTACCTTATAGCTTATAATCGGAAATTAACTAACAAGAGCAATTTTCAATACACAGCTGATCTATCTCAGCCATCCCCCAACAATCAATTACTTGCCAAGCACACAATGACAACAGACACAATCACTTCAATTACAACAGAAGAAAAAAATATAAACGCACCATGAACAACCCATAATATTCCAAGCTTTAAATACGTTAAAGGAAGAGATTAATGAATACATAATCCTATATACATTTAATTGTATAAATACGTTGACTATGTTACAACAATCTCGCAAGGAGATGAAAACGTACACAATCGTATCAATTCACATGATTATTATTTGAATGCAAAATCATTAACAAATCTCCTAATTACAGAAAATTCTTAATCTGAAAAGGAAAGAAGTATAAACCATTGTATAAACATTAACAATCTTTTATACCCTAGCAAAGAACGAAAATAATATCAAAACTTACTTCCGCCGGAGCCGCCTATTCTTCACGCATATACGCAGGAACGTCCTCGACCATTTCGCAGGCCAGCTCCGACACTGTGTAAGCTTAATCGTGATGACTACTCCACCCTCCGACCAACCCATTCAATCTGCGGGTGAGTATATTAGCTTTGCGTCCGACTATGCATAAACGACTGGATATATATATTTTGGGTTGTTCTCAGATAAATTTTGATCAACATAAAACCCTATCCAATCGGAAAC
>NW_013621698.1:0-871 GCF_000695525.1 Brassica oleracea var. oleracea
AACGATAACTCAGCTGTAAATTAAACGATAACTCCAACATAATTAAACGATAATTAAAAGACTACACTTTTATTTTTCCCAACAACAACTAATACATCTAACACTTCACCCTAAGACACTCGATAAGTGCTACAATCTCACTTATGTCGTTCTTCATATCAGCTAAGTCTGCTTTTATGTCGGCCAAATCTTGCTCCATCGTCGCCAGTTTGTTTGCCACAACTACAAACTCTTCATCATGTGCTTCATCAAGCCATTTGAAAACATGGTTTTCACCCGAAATTGCTCCACAACGATAAAACCTTCTTCCCGGATTCCTTGTGGTATTTGACGTTAACACAACAGTAGCAGCTCCACAGTCGCACCTCCTTGGGATTCCACGCCCTAGATCCATCGAATTCTACTTCACAACACACAAAAATGATTGAAACTATACCAAGGCGAAACACACAAAATGCTCAAGTAAAAAAATAGTATATGATCTCGGATTCGACGAAAGAGACTTACAGTTAATCCTCTCTTCTGAAGAACCCTAATTTTCAAATTTGGGGGGTTTTGGAATGAGCCTCGCGATTTTAACTTCTGTGAGCTAACATGTCGACGTTTTCTTTTTAAACGAAACAGAGTGTTTTGATGAAGAAGATAGATAGATAGATAAAGAAGATGAAGAAAAAGATGAACACACACAAACATAGTTGTAAAGTAGTTCGTTAGCAGTGACATGGCAAATCCGAGTTGATGACATGGCGGATGACATGAAAAATCAGTTAATCAGCCGACAAACGAATATATAACTCATCCTACGTAAATCAGCCCTCGTGTATAATGTAAGTCAGCCGAACCGTGGATACTATTTCAGTAATTAATCTTT
>NW_013621699.1:0-871 GCF_000695525.1 Brassica oleracea var. oleracea
TGGCGTTGGCCAATGGCCACTGTCGTGGCTCTTGAGAAATACTAAGTATGCTTTCTCCATTCTTAATTTGAGTACCTCAAAATTCTCTACGCACCTCCGAAATTATGGTTATTCCCTCTCAACTTTGCCTTCGTAGAGTTTGATAATTTTTTGGAACTGTTAATTATTACTTTAGAATCTGCTTCGAGATAGTTTTCGCGAAGTAGTTTTTGACTTTGAGTTTCGGCTCATCCAACTCGAATTGTTGTTTGCTCATTGCGTACTTGTTCTGTGATACATATTTCAAGGAGAATCCGCCAACTTTTTGACCCAAAATCCGAAAGCAAACCTTAATAAAAAATATGAATTTTAATCCAATGCAATCTATAAAAGTATTTGAATATATATTATGTTTGAGGAAATTTGTAGCGGGTCGAATAAAATCTTATGTAAAATTAAGTAAACATTTTCTTTATAGATTCAAATATTTTGTGCTTTTTTTATTAATTTTGTTTGTTTTTAATTATTGGAAGTTTAGTTCATTTCAGATATTATTTTTCATGAGTTTAAATGCTTCATAAATGAAGTAGTAGTATAAGATTTCTTAAGTTTTGTAATCCACTTTTTTAAATATAATTTTGTGTTTTAATAATTATCATTTAGTTGAAGGCAAAAACAAACAAACAAAAGTTTGGAGTTGGGTCAACGTTTGAGTTTATCGTGATTTAAAATTTTCCAATTTTTCAAAGATATTAGAAACGCTACCGACAAAGTGAAGGAGTAAAAGAAGAAAGAGAAAAGGAAGTTAAGTGTCCAAAAAAAAAAAAAAAAAGGGTTTTAATAATAATCCTTATTTGATTTGGAAAAAAAACCATAAAGTTGTATAAAATAA
>NW_013621700.1:0-870 GCF_000695525.1 Brassica oleracea var. oleracea
TATATTATAGTATAGTGTTGCCTATCGTGTAATACACTTACAAAAAAAATTGCGTTTACAGTTATGTGAATATAGTAAGCTAATGGTTAATAGAAATGTGTCACTCTCTTTATCTTCACGTGTACGCGAGTGCAAGGCGAAAAGTCAATATTTGGCTCTAATTATCACATCCCATGACTTTCACTTTACTATAGCTATATGGGTCTCTTATGAATATCGATCAAATTCACCCAAAAAATAAAAATAAAATAGTAACACAATTTGGTAAGATACAAATTATTGTAATAGTTGAAAGGATGTTCAGTTAAATAAATTATTAAATGTATGAAATAACTTACTCACGGAAACCCTAAACATCATAATAATTTAAGAATTACATTAAATTCATATATGGTTTCGATTCCTCATTATTTTATGTAAATCCTAAAACCCTAAACATTATAACGACATATGTTCTGGTTTTTTACTTCGTTAAAAAAAACAGACAAACATATATAATTTATTTATTGATGATGTAATATCTTTTGTTTTGTAAGTTACAATAAACTAATTTTAGGTGTTTACAAATATTATTAACACTATGTTGGCGCTTTTAAGCACTATCTTAATTTTGATAAATCATATCTTATGAGAGTTGATCTAAGATGATAGAAAAATTCTGAAACTTTGTGAATAACAAAGTAAAAGAAGAATAATAAATATTTGAATTTGTGAATATTTTCGTTTGTCGGCGTTGGAGAATCTAACCGGTGTTTGTAGCCTCCCCTGGAGTTCCGACGAGATCTGAATGGTTTGGTGGTCTTTGGGTCCTTCCATTCAAGCTCCTGCTTTTTCTTCGTTCTCCCTTATTTCTTCTCTGGCTTCAACAGC
>NW_013621701.1:0-870 GCF_000695525.1 Brassica oleracea var. oleracea
TTTTTTTTTTTGAACTTAACTATTGGCTGTTTGTTAGTTGTATTTTCGTTATGAATCACAAATCGGAATGTTCAAGTAAAACTTAGGAAATATTTCAAGATTAAATGATTACAAATAACAAATATATAGTATTACTCGGTCCCTTGCAATGAAAGTATTGAGAGAACCAGCGATAAAGCATGTAAGTATGTAAAAGAGTGAGGCTATCAACAAAGTTTACACACAATCTGAGGAAGATCCTATACATACATATATGGTATACATGAATCTGGATTCAATCCTAGAAGAGCCAATGCTTCTTCTTGGGTTTTCTTGTGGGAACATCTGATAAAAGATCAAGAACTACCGAAGATCAAGATCGAGTAAAATAGAGATGATGGAAGGAGACTTGAGTTTTTTTTTTTACCTCCAACAGAGTATAGCGAGTTGTAATGCACTTCGCTCCAGTAGCTAAGCCAAGCCACTGCAGAACAGTAAAACGATTCATTTAGGACCCGAGTAAAGTTAGCTAAGAGAGTGAAATGGCAAAGAGAAAGAGAGGTTTTTTGGTACCTCTAAGAGGGTTCTTGTTATGGGGAAGAATCTCGATGTAGGATTGTTCCCGAAATGATGTGACTAAGCAGATCTTGGCTTCGAACTACAGTAATGCTGAGTCATCAGCCATTCATTCAAGAGTAGAAAAGGAACACAATGTGAGCGAGAAAAAGGTTAAAGTTGCAATGATTCCACAAGATTTAAGAGAAGACATAATCTCTGAGGTGTATTTATAATCTGCTCTGGTCTCTTGTAAACTCAAAACATGATATGCAGTTTTTAAAAGAACAACTTACACGATCTGCAGCAGCTTGAAGAGTAACGTGATCTCCCCAT
>NW_013621702.1:0-870 GCF_000695525.1 Brassica oleracea var. oleracea
GTCTTGGGTTGCCTTCGGAGATAATAGATGTTTGCATCGACAACTGCTTGATCTATTGGGAAGATGATGAGAAGTTAGAAGAATGTCGATTCTGCAAGAAGCCACGATTCAAGCCGCAAGGACGGAGACGTAATAGGGGACAGTACCAAAGGATGTGGTACCTACCAATTACAGACAGATTGAAAAGATTGTATCAATCAGAGCAGACTGCTGGAAAGATGAGATGGCATGTCGAGCATACTCAGACGGATGGTGAGATGACTCATCCATCAGATGCAAGAGCCTGGAAACATTTCAACAAAGTACATCCAGATTTCGCTAGCAATATCCGGAATGTGTATCTCGGACTATGCACAGATGGATTTAGTCCGTTCGGAATGTCAGGGAGACAATATTCATTGTGGCCAGTCTTTCTTACACCATACAACCTGCCACCGGAGATGTGCATGCAACGGGAGTTACTATTCTTGACCATATTAATACCTGGTCCGAACCATCCAAAAAGGTCCCTGGATGTTTTCCTACAACCACTGATAAAAGAGTTGAAGGATTTGTGGTCAACAGGGGTGAGGACGTATGACTGTTCAACGAAGACGAATTTTACGATGCGAGCGATGCTTTTGTGGACCATAAGTGATTTCCCTGCCTATGGGATGTTGTCTGGATGGACTACACATGGGAGATTAGCTTGTCCATATTGTAATGGAACGACAGATGCGTTTCAACTGAAGAATGGTAGGAAGACAAGTTGGTTTGATTGTCACCGTCGATTTATCATCCTTACCGAAGAAACAAGACTTTGTTTAGGCACAAAAGGGTTGTCAGAGACACTACTCCTCCATATCTAACTGGAGAACAAATTGAAGCGCA
>NW_013621703.1:0-870 GCF_000695525.1 Brassica oleracea var. oleracea
AATTAACAAGGGAGTCACCTGCTGCTCAGAGTCAAGTTTCGCAGAAATAAACAGTGGAAATGAATGACACACCTTCTTCTCCAATAGCTCCAAAGAGTATTGAAACTCCCGTTTATACTCCAAGTCAGACTCAGCAGGTACATGGTCAAAAAAAAATCTTGGATTTTTAAGTTAATGTTTGGAAGCTTTAGAACGTACTCTGGATTGCCTTCGTGATAATTTTTACAGATTGAGAGAGAGCCATCGGATGACACGCCTGCCCTTGATAGTCAAATTTTCTCTCCTAATCTGACAAAAGAGGCATATGCTCAATGACAGTTGGAGTTTACAATTAGTTTTGGGTGATTTACATATATAGACCTTTCTAATTTTTGGCAGAGGGAAACACAAACCTCTACTGATGAGACGCCACCCAAAACTAATCAAGAAGAAGGAAAAACAAATGATGAGTTAATATTTACTCTAGAAATTATAATTGAATGTATTCATGATGGCTTTTCCTGATATTTTTTGCAGATTGTGATTGAGTCACCTGCTGCTTCGCAAAAAGAAACACTGGAAATGAATGAGACACCTTCTTCTCCAATAGCTCCAAAGAGTATTGAAACTCCCGTTTATACTCCAAGTCAGACTCAGCAGGTACATGGTCAAAAAAAAATCTTGGATTTTTAAGTTAATGTTTGGAAGCTTTAGAACGTACTCTGGATTGCCTTCGTGATAATTTTTACAGATTGAGAGAGAGCCATCGGATGACACGCCTGCCTTTGATAAACCATTAACTGAGATCATTTTAGCAAACAATAAAAAGGTAAGCATAGAAATATCTTTCATAAGTACAACTTGAATTTTAAATTGTAGAAACTTCTTCAT
>NW_013621704.1:0-870 GCF_000695525.1 Brassica oleracea var. oleracea
ACAAAATCAAAACTAATAATTTATTATTTTCCTAAACTCAATAATATTTCAAATACGTTTCCTACTTCCACGCAATTATCATAAATAAAACGATATCAAGCAACAACACAATCAAGAGATCCTGTTTCAAAACTTGCAAATCACGTATAGCTAATCTTTAAAACTAATAAATTCGATTATTCCTAAACTCAATAACATTCCAATTTTTTTTCATATTTCAAAGCAGTCAACATAACAAAAAAGGAAATCAATTGGGTTTTTGAGTTTTCCATAATTTATAGTAACTTAAAACCATATATAGTTGTGATTTCCATTCCCTGAGATTTTTAACATATATTATAGCACCAAAAATATAAGGACTTCCTAAACTAAACGATTCTATTCTTTTGAATATATTGTCCATTTTATATACAAAATCGGTGAATCTACTCCTATAAATAAGACCATACCTATCGTAGGAAACATCACTACTATTCCGAGCCAAACTGATTTAGTTATGAGTAGGTGAAACCTCTTTTTTTTTTTTTTTGATAACCGAGTGTCCTGGCTCCACCGTGGTGATCCAGACTAGAGACCGAACCCTTTAGCGGCGCGGACGCACACCCGAGGGTGGGTCATGGCCAGGCAACGGTCTTCGGTCTCGGGCGCCAGAGCAAGTCCGCATGTCAATTCCCTGGTGGCCAGTGCGAATCGAACCCGAGGGTCGTACTTGCAGCCGCAAGCCGTACACCACCAGACTAACTCGTCCTGGTCTAGGTGGAACCTCTTTGAAAATCAGATTTTCACCCTCAGCCCTGCAACAATAATGTATAGATCAACTGATCATTCTTACAAAATGGGCTTCTTGCAAAAACACAACAATCACAAAAT
>NW_013621705.1:0-870 GCF_000695525.1 Brassica oleracea var. oleracea
TCTTTGCATGGATGTTCTTGAACTCATAAATCATGGTCTTCTCATTTATGGCCTGAAATTCCAGGAGTTGCTTGAACATAGAATCCACACTTGAATCTGGAGCTTGAGCTTGAGAAGAACTTCCTTGAGTCTGAGGAGATTGGTTGGCTTGAGGATAGTTCTGCTTGGCTTGGTAACCTCCTTGTTGATTGTTGTAGTAAGGTCTTTGTTGAGAGTTGTTTTGGTACTGAAAATTGGGTTCCTTCCTGTACCAAGAACCATTGTTGTTGATGAAGCATACCTCTTCTTGACCTTCCAAACCATCAACCTCATTGACCTTGGGATGAAGCTCTTGAATAGGACCACCCACAAAGTTCATCTGCTCCTGTTTAGCTTGGTTGGAAAGAAGCAAATCCATCTTCTCTTGCAAGGACTTGATCTCTTTTTTTGTCTGCTGATCATCACTTCTGTTGACCCTATCATGCTCCTCACTGTACACCGAGTCACTCTTGGCCATGTTCTCTACTAGTTCCTCTGCCTCTTCCTCAGTTCTTCCCAGAAAGAAACCATTGCTGGCAGTATCAAGCTTTTTTATGCACTGTGGTAGAGCTCCTCTATAGAAGGTGCTAAGCAAACTCTCCTTGCTGAAACCATGATGAGAGCATTGAGACCAATAGCCCTTGAACCTCTCTCATGCTTCACTGAAGCTCTCTAGACCTTTCTGTTGAAACCCGGAGATTTCGTTCCTGATCTTAGCTGTCCTTGAAGTAGAGAAGAACTTGTCTAGGAAAGCTCTCTTGCACTCATCTTGGTGACAGTGTCACTTAGAAGAGTCTTCTCCCATTGGTGTGTCTTGTCTCCCAAAGAGAAAGGGAACAACTTCAACTTGAA
>NW_013621706.1:0-870 GCF_000695525.1 Brassica oleracea var. oleracea
TGTCATATTCCCAAACAGAAAAACTGGAATCACTTGATTTGAAAGTGAGATAGCTTCTAACACTTTTTGTGTTGTCTAGAGTAATCTGAGTGTTTAGAGAAGATTAGAATCGATTTAGAGAAGATTAGAGTATGAAATGAGATTATGAGTCTAATATGGAACCATTGAGATTAAAGACTAAGAGAAAGACTCAAAACTTGCTTGATCTTATTAATGAGTGAGGTTACATATTTATAAGAGGAACACAAGGGTTTACAAGAGAGGAAATGGGCACTATTGAACCGTGTGGAGTCAAGGGCGCCTTTTGAAATGATTGGACAGGAAGGCTCACAAGCTTTGGCTCTTTACTATAAGATTTTGATTTAGTGAGTGTAGACCGTGGATTAAGAGAGAACAAGATTGATTTGGGTAGATAGATTAAGAGAATTAAGAGATTAGAGAGAGATAGACTCAAAACTCTAATTTTTATCCATTCATATGAGAGCTTACAAGATATAAAGAGATTACAATCATGTCTAGGTTTAATGGATTCAACTTAGACATATAAGCATGTGAGGTCAATACAAATAAGAGGATGAGATGCTTCACATGCTTGGACAGGCTGTAAAGTAGCTTTACCATTCCAGCTAGCCCCAAACCTTATCCATCCCTCCTTGGACGTGTTTCCTTCATCAGTATAGAGCCTAGGTAACTTCCCAAGTCATTTCCATCCAGATATGGTCACACTCCAAAGTTACTGAGGTAAACTCTAAAAGTTACCATGGTAAATCTCTAAAGTTACTGTCTCTGCCTCATCACTTTATTAAACCCCAAAGCTTCATCACTTCACTTCTTGATCTTCATCTCAACACTCCCCCTCAAGCTAGACTA
>NW_013621707.1:0-625 GCF_000695525.1 Brassica oleracea var. oleracea
ACCGTGTGGTCTATCATTCTGGACGTGGTTACCTCTTTTTTTTTTCTCTGCGGCCATATTGGTATCATGTAATGGGGTTAATCCAGGAGGTTTCAATTCAATGTTTCTCATCAGTAATCCATTATTTTTGCCCAGCTAGCAATAGACTCATCCACGGACTTATAGTCCTGGATTCTGGGAATCTTCAAATCAAATAGGGCCTTTGGTAATAACACCGTTCTTTGGTGATCATATCTCGATTTTTAACTCTGTTCAAAGGTCTAGAAGATTCTCTAAAGTCAGATACTGATCTCTGGGACTCTTAATAAGATGATGGTTAATAATTAATATTGCTCTGTATCAATCTTTCTCATTGGCATTATTGCCTTCTATGATACATTCACCATGTCTTTTTGACTTTAGGATAATCTTTGTATCCAATGCCCACCGTAAATAATTATCTCCAGAGAGATTTAGGGCAGCAAAATCCAGGTTGATTTTTGACATCTCAAATTATATATCACTCAATATTTAGGTAGAATTTTCATGTGGCCTTACTCTTAAAAACAATCAATTCGGATTTCAATCTTGTGAGGACAATGAGACTATCAATCTTAAAGACATTTAATCAATCAGTCAATTTCTA
>NW_013621707.1:679-870 GCF_000695525.1 Brassica oleracea var. oleracea
TCATGCAATTAGGGTTTAACAATCAATGGATTTTAGCAAGACTAGTAAAAAGATTTATTAATCACTCAATCAGTTTCAAAGCTGATTTTAGCAATACTATAATATAGATTTCAAGCATGAAATTCAATGTATCAGTTTCAATGTTGATTTTAGCAAAACTAGAATATAGATTTCAAGCATGAATTTCAATG
>NW_013621708.1:0-869 GCF_000695525.1 Brassica oleracea var. oleracea
CTCTTTGCTGTTCATTTCTGTTAATCTGCACGTCAGAAATAAATTAATTTGATGAGCAAGAAATTCAATAGAGCTTTTAGGTTTATCCTCTTACGGGGAGACTTGGTTTCAGTTACATTACCTACTGATGGTTCCATCTTTGACGAAATCTAACTCCTTGTCCGCGCAGTTTGACATAAGTTGAAAGAGATTTTAAATTTGATTCAGACGGTATGATGTCCAGTTTACTTTGTAGCACTAAATGTTTTTTTTTGTTCTTCCAAAGTTGCCCAAATAGCCTATATGATCTATTAAAAAAAAAACTGGAACCGATTTGTATAAAAGGTTTACCCGCTAATTATTCATAGTCATTCTTAATGGTGTGCGACTGGTTGCATAACGCATTGTTCCGACCAGGGCAGTCCACGTAAGTTTGTACATTGTAAACATGTCTCTTTCTGACCAAGCCAAAGTGACAAAACATTAAAATTGAATCAAAGATGGGCTCAAATAGAATATTGGGCCTAGGCCCATGTATTATACGTCTTTTACTGTTTTTTTATTGTATTCATCGGAGCTAACGACTGTCATCTTCTTCGATCGATTTTAGCTGGCCGGTGATTTGCACAGAGACTCTGCTGTTCGCCGACCAGAGAGCGAAACATCCGGAAGCTAGAAGAATCGAAGATTAATGGCAAATCAAGGAGCTAAGAAGCGGAAAGGTGAGAACGCTGGACACATGGCCAAGCTCCGTCGGATCATCATCGCTTGCAATGTACTTCCTGATCCTCGAGCATAAAGGCGTTGACTTTCGATATAATTAAAGACTTTAATCTTCCATTCGATAACTTTGAGGATTGATTTTAATTAATAGGTTGTGTACGTGATAG
>NW_013621709.1:0-504 GCF_000695525.1 Brassica oleracea var. oleracea
CATTATGTTCCAGACATGATATAATCGATTGAGATTCATTATTATAATGATCTTTAATACTTTGCAGCTTGGCGTCCCAAGATACATTGTTTGGTACCTGTACCTTAGAGCCGGCCGGCCTTATCTCCATGTCTAGAATGGTTTCCTTAATAACCTCGGATTTTGATTTTGATTATCATTCTCTGCACCTTTCTTTTGTTTCCGAGGATTCTTATCTTTTGGAACCTATTGGTCTACCACGTTTCATACGTTGTCTAGGCTTTGTAGCAACTTGACTGTGTCTCTTCTTGGACATCAAATTCGTTGGTGCTTTACAAGCTGGTTTATATATGACTTAGTCATTCTTTTTCGGGTCAGCAAATGTGTCTGGCATTTGATTAGCTAGCTTTGTAAATGTATAATCTTTGGACGTCTATTTCACATTCTTTAGTCCGAGGATCTTGCCAAGACATTGACAGTTGATTTCATTCTATTTCTTTTACCATTCTTTTACCAGCTTTATTA
>NW_013621709.1:696-869 GCF_000695525.1 Brassica oleracea var. oleracea
CGACAGCACTTCCAAATATCTTATGATGGGGTATGTCTGGCTCTTGACCCGTTAATAATTGTGATAGGGGATATCTATGCTCACTAAATGTCCTGATGCGTATTAACTTAGATGCATGTAAATTTCGTGGCCCAAGCTGTGAATGGGAGTTTTGACCTCATAAGTTATGGTCT
>NW_013621710.1:0-869 GCF_000695525.1 Brassica oleracea var. oleracea
GTTGGTCGGTCTGACCCCTTGATAGACAAGCTTTCCATTGCCTATCTAAAACTGAACTCGGCCTCGATGACAATCAAGATGTGCCTTGTATTTACTCAGCCAATCCATTCCAAGGATCACATCGTATGTTTTCACTGGGCAAACGACCACGTCGGCTGGCATGTTCACTCCTCCGATCATCACAGAGACGTTTCGGATTTTCCCTGAAGTGTACATGATCTGCCCACCAGCTGCCCAAACCACTCTTACTTCTTCTTCTGGTTCTTTCAGGAATTCCCCAATTCCAATCATCTCGGGTTGCACAAAGCAGTGAGATGCACCAGAATCAAACAGAACATGGGTTGCCACTCCACCCATGACTAACGTCCCTACATATTCACCCTGAACACTAAGGACCTACTCTACAAGCAAGCAATTTCACACAGAAATTCTTAAGGAAAAAGTGAGAGATAGGATGACTCACCAGTGATCGGATGAGACGTGCTTGGGTTCATTGACTCATCACTGATTGTGTACACCCGCGGCATGATGGCCTGCCTCTTTGCAGCAGGCAGAGGCCCATCGCTCGGACGCTTCCCAGCAAAGTGTGCGTCCTTCGGACACTGATTCTTGTAGTGCCCCGTTTCACCGCAGTTGTAACACACACGTTCCCCAGCACCCTTGTTCTGGCTCTTCGGCCTTAGGTCTTCCTCAGGACAGTCACGCACCTTGTGATCCATACTTCCACAACGGTGACAAGCTCCCGAAGCAGCATGGCAGACACCAGAGTGCATCTTCCCGCAAGTCGAACATGCACTGCGACCCGTTGCATTCAGCTTGCTGGAAGAGCCAGCCTTCACCGGCTTTTGATTCTTCCCCGCATGCTTACC
>NW_013621711.1:0-869 GCF_000695525.1 Brassica oleracea var. oleracea
ACAGCCTGAGAAGGATGCTCCACAGCTTGGGCATTGTAGTACACTCGTGTGTTTACCCAACTAGAAGGATCCTTTCTCAGCCTTGTGCTTCTTCTCAATACCGGTTGTTCTTGTTCTTGAACCGGCTCAGTTTGTGTACTTGGTTCTTGAACTTCACTCTGATGTTCTTCATCTTCTTGGCTTTGCTCACCTTGATGATGAGAACCTGAGTTGAGCTCTTCTCCTTCTTCACTCAAGCCGGTCACCATCTTCTTGAGTTTCAGATTCCCTTCCCCCCTCACGATCAAGGTGAGGTGACTGATTAGCTTCAACAGGGGCCGGAGAACTCTCATGTTGGTTCCTACTCCCCACATTTGGATCCTGGTTCATCTTGATACCTAGACCTTCCAAAATCAGTCTTAAAGCACCTGCCTTATCTGATGTTAAATCCTTTAGCTCCTCTTGATTCTTTTCTTCATAGTATCCTCTTGCTTCTATGAACTTCACATCTCTAGAGATTAGGACTCTTCTAGTTTCTAGATCATAGCACTTGTATGCCTTTTGTGTTGTTGAGTAGCCAATGAACATAGCCTTAGTGCTCCTTGCATCTAGCTTGTTTCTCAACTCTCCTGGTACCAACACAAAGCATAAACATCCCATTACTCTCAAGTAATCCACTGATCGCTTGTGCTTGTTCAGAACTTCAAATGGTGCTTGATCCTTCAACACCTTTGTGGGAATCCTGTTGATCAAGTAACAAGCAGTAGCCACAACATCACTCCAAAACCTCTTTGAAACGTTTGCTTGGAACATCAGTGACCTAGCAACCTCCATCAAGTGTCAGTTCTTCCTCTCAGCTACCCCATTCTGTTGTGGAGTATAAGGACAGC
>NW_013621712.1:0-869 GCF_000695525.1 Brassica oleracea var. oleracea
CTGGAAGGTAACGCCTTGTGTAGATTCATTTATCACATTTCCTCTCTATTTCGACCCTAGAGTAGTTAGTTAGTTAAAAAATAAAAATAAAAAAAAATCCGAAATTTATTACTTAATTAGGACTTAGGATTTAGTTAGGAGGAATCTGAACATGACTTGGTGGCTAAAACCATTAAAGCTTGATTCATAAAGATTCCAATCAAAGAATTCGAACGTGACTTGAAGGCGGCAATCTTCAAGGCTCGCTTCACAAAGAATTATTGGATATAGGTCAAAAAGAAGTGAACATGGCTTGGTGGCAACCACCATTAATTCTTGATTCATGGAAGCCGGTCCAATCTTGGTCACTGATCTTGCAATATAAGCAGACTTTGACTCAAGAGAGAAATTATATGAGAGAATTTACGAACTAACTTTTACCTGCAGTTTCAGATACTTGTCTGAAAATCCTTGCGTCATGTAGTCGATACTCCCAAGGTAAAGCATTCACTTTTATATTTATGCTAAGAAATGAGGTTAGTAGAGGGGAATGTCAGACAGGATTTGCTGAGTTGTAGACTAGTTGAATTTGGTTGCTAAGCTAGGATAATGCATAATGTGGTTTTGTGAGTAGGACTTTTTAGATGTGGTTTGCGAAATTGTAGAGGTGATGATTTCTGTGTTTTAAATCTATAAGTCCCTGCTGTTTTCAAACCTCTTTCAGAGAGACTGCCTGTTTGTTTTGCTTGTGGACAAGCAAAAGAGTAAGTCCGGGGGAGTTGATATACCATGGATTTGACCCATTTTCATCCATGGTATATAAGTGTTTTATTATCTATATAATATATATTCTATCCTATTAGGTATGTTTTCGGGTTCAGGAGTATCTT
>NW_013621713.1:0-869 GCF_000695525.1 Brassica oleracea var. oleracea
TCTTTTAAAGAACTAGATAATCACTTGATCGTTTTCTTATAGCATCACTTGTTTTTTTTTAAAGAACTTGGTCATCACTTTAATGAACTTGATCGTCACTTGATTAGTATTTATTTTTTTGTTGTCACCAAGATTAGAAACACCTGATATCCATCGCCATTAGCAGCAATTAAACTTTTGTTGGTCATTTATATCATTAAACTAGTTCAGAAAAAAGTCTCAAGAAAAAAAAAACTAGCTTAGAAAAGCACTTGTCTTTTTTGTAAGTGGTTGAAGAGATGATCGCAGACGTAATATATATAGTTTTATGGATTGTTTCATTAATTGGCACTATATTTTTTAACCATGCCACTATATTTTTTATAATTGTTTCATTACTTGTTGTTTTATTTAAAGGATTACCAAATATGGAAGAAGAAGTCGATCGCAGATTGAATGCGGCTTTGGATGAAGCTGTCGATGAATATTTTGAAGATACATTCAACAACATTGCGAACAACCAAACAAAGAAATAGAGCAAACGTGCATATGTCGAACGCAACCGCGAAGAGGGTCATACCCGACTATGGAATGACTACTTTACTGAAAATCCGACATTTCCCCCTAATTTATTCAGACGGCGTTTCCGCATGAACAAGGCTGTTTTCATGCGTATAGTCGATCGCCTCTCGAAAAATTTTCCATTCTTTCAACAAAGAAGAGATGCAACAGGGAGGTTAGGTCTATCTCCACTACAAAAGTGTATTGCGGCAATTCGCATGCTTGCTTATGGCTGTGCTGCTGACGCCGTTGACGAATATCTCCGACTAGGAGAAAGCACAGCACTTTCATGTTTAAGCAATTTCACAGAAGCCGTAATATATTTATTT
>NW_013621714.1:0-869 GCF_000695525.1 Brassica oleracea var. oleracea
CGTCGGGCTATCATCAGATTCCGATTTCAGAAGGTGATGTCATGAAACTGCGTTTAGAACTCGTTATGGACAATATGAGTTCGTCATAATGCCTTTTGGCCTTACTAATGCACCGGCGGCCTTCATGAGATTGATGAATGAAGTCTTCCACGATTATCTCGACAAGTTCGTGATAATCTTCATCGATGACATTTTAATATATTCCAAGACAGAGGTCGAGCACAAAGCACACTTGAAGCTAGTGTTGGAACGGTTAAGAAACCAGAAGCTGTATGCCAAGTTCAGCAAGTGTTCTTTCTGGAAAAGAGAGATCGGGTTCTTGGGGCACCGTGTGTCTGGAGAAGGAGTTTCCGTAGATTCGGAAAAGGTGAAAGCCATCGAGGAATGGCAAAGGCCATCAACGGTAACCGAGTTAAGAATTTTCCTCGGGTTAGCCGGGTATTATCGAAAGTTCGTCAAGAACTTTTCTTCGATCGCTAAGCCCTTGACGAAGTTGACCGGAAAAGGAGTTTCGTTCATCTGGGGAAAAGAAACAGATGAAGCATTTCAGAGACTGAAGAAAGCTTTGACCACAACACCAGTATTGGCATTACCTGAACAAGGTAAACCTTACACTGTGTACGCAGATGCTTCTAGGGTTGGGTTGGGTTGTGTGTTGATGCAGGAAGGCAAAGTAATTGCTTATGCATCAAGGCAACTCAGGAAACATGAAGAGAACTACCCAACACCCGATTTAGAAATGGCGGCAGTGGTGTTTGCGTTAAGGATTTGGAGATCTTACTTATATGGAGAAGTCGTGGAAATATTCACAGATCATAAAAATCTCAAGTACTTGTTCACACAGCCTGATTTGAACCTCCGACAAAGGC
>NW_013621715.1:0-163 GCF_000695525.1 Brassica oleracea var. oleracea
TTTATTATTACTATATGTTGCCTAATTCTAAAAAGTTCATTAGAAATTAAAAGTAAATATATATATTATGAAACAAATATTAAATGGATTTTTTTATTTAGATGCTCCTCATGCTTGAGGAATATATTTTCAAGATAGTGCTACACCTCAAATGGAAGGGCTA
>NW_013621715.1:176-662 GCF_000695525.1 Brassica oleracea var. oleracea
ATTTAGTTTTAATTTTATTTAGTGTAGGATGAGTAATGTTTTCTATAGTAGTAAACTTTTCTTCAAAAAAATCACCTATATCTCATAAATATTCAAATCATGGTACATTAATTGAATTAATATGAACTATAACACCCGCTATTGTATTAATACTTATAGCTTTCCCTTCATTCAAATTATTATATTTAATGGATGAAGTTAATGACCCTTCTATGTCAGTATTGGCTGAAGGTCATCAATGATATTGAAGTTATCAATATCCAGATTTCATTAATTCTGATGAAGAATTCGTAGAATTTGATTCTTATTTAGTTCCCGATTCTGATTTAGAAGAAAGTGGAGGTGGATTAAGAATGTTAGAAGTAGATAATAGAGTAATAGTACCGGAATTAACTCATATTAGATTCGTAATAACATCAGGTGATGTTATTCATTCTTTTGCTTGTCCGTCTCTAGGTATTAAATGTGACGCCTACCCAGGTAGAC
>NW_013621715.1:749-869 GCF_000695525.1 Brassica oleracea var. oleracea
ACATAGTTCTATGCCTATAGTAATAGAATCTGTAGCGATAGAAGAATTTATTACTTGATTAACTGATCAGTAAATAAAGTACTTGTTATTTATTAAAATTACCAAACAAAGAGAATGATA
>NW_013621716.1:0-869 GCF_000695525.1 Brassica oleracea var. oleracea
CTAAGGGGTTCGAGGATCCTCACTTCCCTGATCATGTCTACAAACTCTAAAAGGCACTATATGGACTTAAACAGGCTCCCCGAGCCTGGTATGACCGACTGACTGAGTTCCTGACTCAGGTTGGGTTTCAAAGAGGAGGAGTTGATAAAACTTTGTTTATTAGTGAGAATGGAAAAGACATACTTATCATCCAAGTCTATGTTGATGATATCATATTCGGAGGAACCTCTCAGTCCATGGTTGATGAGTTTGTTAGAACTATGACCAAGGAGTTCGAAATGAGTATGGTGGGTAAGCTAAGCTATTTTCTTGGACTGCAAGTCAAGCAGCTTGATGATGGAATCACTGTATCACAAAGCACATATGCAAAAAATATTATTAAGAGATTTAGGATATAGACGAGTAAGACAGCCAATACTCCGATGAGCACAACTACAAAGCT
Source organism: Brassica oleracea var. oleracea (assembly GCF_000695525.1). Taxonomy (NCBI): domain Eukaryota; kingdom Viridiplantae; phylum Streptophyta; class Magnoliopsida; order Brassicales; family Brassicaceae; genus Brassica; species Brassica oleracea. The sequence goes on from NW_013621716.1 coordinate 443, forward strand.
GTCACGAGATGATGATGGGAAACCTTTCGATAAGAAGCTCTATAGAGCTATGATAGGAAGCCTGTTGTATCTTACCGCAAGCCGACGTGATCTGTGTCTGAGTGTTGGTATCTGTGCTAGATACCAAGCTTGTCAAAAGGAATCACCATATGAATGCAATCAAACGTGTTATCAAATATGTGAAAGGTACATTGGATTTCGGTCTTCATTACACCTTTGAAACTAACATAGGGTTCTGTGATGCTGACTGGGCAGGGTGCTTGGACGACAGACATAGCACATCAGGTGGATGTTTCTTCCTTGGAAACAACTTGGTAGCCTGGCATAGCAAGAAGCAGAACCGTGTCTCTCTATCAACTGCCGAGGCTGAGTACATCGCTCTGGGGAGTTGTTGCACTCAATTACTGTGGATGCGCCAAATGCTCGT
>NW_013621717.1:0-868 GCF_000695525.1 Brassica oleracea var. oleracea
CGTTCCTGTTGTTCCCGCAGTTGTTGGTGAAACCGGAGAAGGGTCTACGCCGGTCCGAATACGTCTATTATTTGGAAATTCTGGCATTCCTGACACTGATGGTGGAGTTGGAGATTCAAACTTTGGTTCAGATGATTCAGAAGAATTACCAGTAGACGATGGTCTACACTGGGGTAAATTCGATGAAGCACTCCACGAGATGCTAAACAACCCCTATACGCCAGCTTTTTTTGGAAGGGATGCTCCACCTGTATTCAACAACCGGGAGGGAACAGGTAAAAAAAACACTTTTAAGTAAATACAAATGTAAAGCGACATGATAAGGAATGAAATTTAATAGAATGGATTTGTTATTTTGTTGGCTATACTATATTGATATAATAAAAGTTAATTCCATACTATATAAAACAATTGACATGCAGCTGAATGTTTCATTGACTTTGTAGGGGTTGACACGGCTCTGGCCGACATCCAATACGAGGGAGATGACTTTTATGTGGGTCGCGTATTCAAATCCAAAGCCGACTGCAAAATCAAACTTGCAATACATGCTATAAACAGGAAGTTCCATTTCAGCCACTCGTTCTAGCCATTCCATACTACTTGCACAATGCGTTGGTGATGCATGCCCATGGCGCGTGTATGCGGTCTTGTTAGATGCAAGTGGGAACTTCCAAGTCAGACAAGCTAACCTAGTTCACTCTTGCACCGTTGATGACCGTAGAAACTACCACAAACTTGCAACGACTGTCGTGATTGGATGATTGGCCAGATATTGCAATCTTGTTTTGTTGGTATTAAGAAAGGCCCCACTGCCGCAACAATAAGGAAAATATTGCTAGATGAATTTCATGTCAACGTTTCATAC
>NW_013621718.1:0-868 GCF_000695525.1 Brassica oleracea var. oleracea
GAGAGAAGAAAGTGGTCAGTAGTCTTCACCTTCGTCTTCTTCATCGTCTCCACCTTCAGCACCCACCTCTTCATAGTCCTTCTCCAGTGCGGCCAAGTCTTCACGTGCCTCAGAGAATTCACCTTCCTCCATTCCTTCACCCACGTACCAGTGAACAAAGGCCCTCTTCGCGTACATGAGATCAAACTTGTGGTCGATCCGTGAAAACACCTCCGCAACTGCTGTGTTGTTGCTGATCATGCACACCGCTCTCTGAACCTTAGCGAGGTCACCTCCTGGGACAACTGTTGGAGGCTGGTAGTTGATTCCGCATTTGAAACCAGTAGGGCACCTGCAAAACAAAACCCATGCCATAAGAAGTGTGTTTACAAAAGCAACATGAAACAATAGCAACATATTTCAGTTTGTAAGATCATTACCAGTCGACAAACTGAACAGTCCTCTTGGTCTTAATAGTACCAACAGCAGCATTAACATCTTTGGGAACAACGTCCCCACGGTACATCAAACAGCAGGCCATGTATTTCCCGTGCCTTGGGTCACACTTGGCCATCATGCTAGCTGGCTCAAACACAGCATTAGTGATCTCAGGGATCGATAGCTGCTCATGGTAGGCCTTTGCGGCCGAGATGACCGGAGCGTAGGACGACAGCATGAAATGGATACGGGGATAGGGGACAAGGTTGGTCTGGAACTCAGTGATATCCACATTGATGGCTCCATCAAACCTCAAAGATGTTGTCAAGGAAGATATGATCTGGGAGATCAACCTGTTGAGGTTCGTGTAGGTAGGCCTCTCAATATCAAGGGATCTGCGGCAGATATCATAGATGGCTTCGTTATCCAAGAGGACAGCAACATCGGTGTG
>NW_013621719.1:0-868 GCF_000695525.1 Brassica oleracea var. oleracea
CTCATCTGAAACATCATTGATCTAGCCACTTCCATAAGATGTCTATTCTTTCTGTCAGCCACTCCATTTTGTTGAGGCGTGTAAGGGCAACTCGTTTGATGAAGTATCCCATGTTGAGCTAGATGGTTCTTGAATGCATTGCCAGTATACTCTCCACCATTATCAGACCTGAAAATCTTAATCTTGGCATTATACTGGTTAGAAACATATGATTGAAAGTTTTTAAATGCATCAAGAACCCTATCTTTTGTTTTGATTAGTGTTATCCAGGTGTATTTAGATTTTTCATCTATAAATGTGACAAAGTACTTGTAATTATCTCTAGATAGGCAGGGAGCAGTCCATACATCAGAATGAATAAGATCAAAGCATTTATCATAGATAGTAGTAGACCTCTTGAACACAGTCTTACAATGTTTTCCCAAAATACAAGCTTCACAATCATTATTTTTAAACATGACACCTGGTAACATTAAGCTCAAGGCTCTAACATGTGGATGTCCTAGCCTAGAATGCCATAATGCACCTCTACTTAAAACAGAACTCAACAAGCAACTAGAACTCGAAATAAGGGAAATGTCTTCAAGTAAATAAAGGTCTCCTTTGGTTACTCCTTGCCCAATCAACTTACTGCTTTCAATATCCTGAAATTTCACATCATTAGGACTGAAAATGACATTGCATTGAAGATCATTGGTACATCTCTTGACAGATAATAGATTAGAAGTAAACTCAGGCATGTATAAGGCTTTAGAATCCTTATTAAACAGTTTCAAGTCCCCTACACCTCTAATAGGAAACCTCTAATAGGAATTCTATCCCCATTTGCAATCATTACATGTCCATGAGCAGGTTCTATATTCTTTAT
>NW_013621720.1:0-868 GCF_000695525.1 Brassica oleracea var. oleracea
GAATTAGCGAGGAAATATGTGTTACGACGGATGAGTAACGAGCAAACATGCTTTCTCGCTAATTCGTCGTAAAGCCTCTTTTACGACGAACTCACGAGGAAAACCACCCTCGTTAAGATTATGTTTTCTTGTAGTGTTACGACATCGGCACGACGTCCGGACGTGGTTTCCACTAACTTTTTTTTTTTGACAAGATGTGAATTCATTTCATAGAAATGGCATTGAGATAAAAAACCTTGGATCTAAATCTGCTAGAACTAGCAAAGGCTACCTAAAGATCCCCCCAAAAAGATAAAAAAGATCCTTAGATACATAGTTAGGCTTAATCTATGAAGACTAAGGCTAAACATGGAGATCAAAATGTCAGCAATTTGCACTCGAAGACCCAGAGGACACTTTAAAGCGGGAAACCTGCAAAAAAGATTAGAGGTCTAGGAAAAGCTCAGGAGCGGATGAGATCCCGAAAGGAATCAGAAGATGTGACAGGCGGAGGCGGTTAGGCGTCCCGGCCCCGGCTATCATTCCGTCAAGGGTCCACTCCGAACAAACCAGAAGATTGAAGAAGATGCGGCTGTTGATCCAATCTGACTAATGGAAAAGCAAGCGGTGAAGAAACGAGACTCGTGGACTGCAGGCGGTGGTTTAAACTCCTTACACCGGCCACAACGTCGGAGAGATAGATGCTTTCCAATCGACAAAGAGGCAGGACACACTCCTCACAACCTTCCTGCGAGCGCTTGAAGAACCGGAGCAGGAGCTCCACACAAACAGAGCGATATGACTGACGATAGGAACCTCACCGTACAAAGGAGAACGAAACCGAGCATGTCCTCAAAGCTCAGAGCCTCCGGAAGACGGCGAAAGAGAC
>NW_013621721.1:0-868 GCF_000695525.1 Brassica oleracea var. oleracea
GCAAGATATCAACTCCCTCAAACTTATTCTTTTACTTGTCCTCAAGTGAACTTTCCAGAACTCATAGGGAGAGATGTTTGAAGGTGGGAGCTCATAGCCAAAAGAAACACACAAAGCACTCAAATCAACATCTAAATTCAGCATTAGTACACCCTCTCTTATTATACTCTAGCTTCTCTAGGCCTATCTCAACTCTTTTCATCCCTACACTCATCATCATGCATTCACACATGCAAATCAGCCAACTCTCAAGTTCATTAAGCATAGCATCAAGTGAATTCTTGCAAATGATCAATTGGTCCAAATAATTTGGTTGAGTAAGGGAAGACTTTTATTCAAGTGGGTCAAGAGGTTCAAAATCCATGATCTTTTAAAGTGGTTTACTCTCAAAACAAGTAGCCTTGACATTGCACATAATATATCTAAGAAAGGGACCAACTCATTCATACAATGTTCAATCTCCATTGTTCTACCCTTTTCCCAAACATACAGGTTACACAATCATTTCCCAATGTCAAAACCAACTCACACCTCTCACCAAAAGATTCTAAAAACATCAGCTCTTTTTCCTTGAAATCTATAAGGGATTTTTCACAACCTCAAAATGTCTCTCAGCTCCTAACAACTTTGCTAAACAAATCTTAGCCCTAAACAACTTTGCTAGTCCCTTTTTTTTTTTTTTTTTTTCTTTTTTTTTTCTTATATATATATATTTTTTTTTTTTCGGGGGCCAAGATTTTTCATAAACTCGAGCTAGACATTTATCTATTAATTCCAATAAGATTATCCATTTAAACACAAAGAGTCTACTCTTTTCTTTTGAACTTTTCATGCTTCTAAACCATAGTCACCACACTCACCCCCACCT
>NW_013621722.1:0-868 GCF_000695525.1 Brassica oleracea var. oleracea
AAAATATAAAAATACTGTTTTAATGCATAGTTGCATCCTTAACTAACCAATAATGAAGGTCAAAGAGGTTTGAAACTTTTGTTGTCTCCGTTCTCTAGAAAATAGCGATTTTATAATGGTTAGTCCACCATTTTATGGTGTATTATGAAGTTTTACTTAATTAATGGACAAAAAATTAAAACGATACCCATGTACCATTAAAAGAATTTAATATACAAAGTTTAGAATGTGTTTAAAAATTTTAAAACAACACTAAAGATCATAGGCTTCACTATATAGAGCATTTACCGAAAAATTCAATATTTTCTTAGGTGTTAACACATAGATTTTGAGAAAAATTCAAAATTATAAAAACACTATTTTAATGCATAGTTGCATCCTTCACTAACGTATGATAAAGGTCAAAGAGGTTTGGAACTTTTTTTTGTTTCCGTTTTTCTAGAGAATAGCGATTTTATAGTGGTTAGTCCACCAATTTAGGAAGTATTATGAAGTTTTACTAAATTAATTGACAAAAAATTAAAACGATGCCCCTGAACCATGAAAGGGAGTTTAATATACATGAATACAAATGTAGAATGTGTTTAAAAATTTTAAAACAACACTAAAGATCATAGGCTTCAGTATATAGAACATTTACCGAAAAATTCAATATTTTTGTAAAGGTTAACCCATAGATTTTAAGAAAAATTCAAAAATATGAATATACTGTTTTAATGCATAGTTTCATCCTTCACTAACATATGAAGAAGGTCAAAGAGGTTTGGAACCTTTGTTGTCTCCGTTTTTCTAGAGAATAACGAATTTATAGTGGTTAATCTACTAATTTAGAGAGTATTATGAAGTTTTACTAAATTAATTGACAAAA
>NW_013621723.1:0-867 GCF_000695525.1 Brassica oleracea var. oleracea
TCCTTGTTGTTTCAATGGATCAACGCAACAGCTGTGCGTAAAAAAGGTCTTGGTTCCAAGGATGATTAGATGATCTTGCTCTTAATTATGTTGAACCACATGGAAGTCTACAACAAAGAATCTTCCACCGGCTCTGTAAGGCCCAATGGATTTGGAAGCAACGATGAGTCGATCCCAGAAAACGGAACAGCAATCCCAGTAAGAGAAACGAGAGACCACAAGTTACATTTAGCACAATACCATGAAAAAGTTCCTCTGTACGATTTTCTACTTGTTTGTCCTTTTATTTTGATCACATACCCACTCTTCTCTGTATTTTGTTGGCGTGTAATGATTTACTTATTAAACCTCGTTTTTGTAACTTTGGCTTCCATTTTTTCTTCCAATTTGAAATTCTATGGAATATTATTAATGTCAAGAATATCCATATGCAAAGCAAAATGCCCAGATAAATGTGGAAAAAAAAATAAGTGGGGACAACATGGTTTTTGTGGTAATTTACATACATTTAAATTCTTTTAGATTTGATATATGGTGTTCACTTAGATATCTTTCTTTTTAAAAAAATCAACTTCATGTAATTATGTAACATTGTTTCTCTCGTATTTGTCTATGTTCCACAAAAGGACTTACAAGTTAGCCTCTGGAAAATACAAGAATGTGCTCAAGTTTTACAATGTGATGGGGTTGACTTCATCACAAAGATCGCAGATCTTTCCATAAACCAAAAATGAGTATTTTGAGGTTGGATTAAGTGTCTCGAGATTAGATAAGCTGATTTCTTAAAAATCTAAAAATATATATCAAAATGTAGAAACGTTAGTTCATGGTGATATATAAACCTTTTTTTTTTTTTTTTTTTTTTGT
>NW_013621724.1:0-867 GCF_000695525.1 Brassica oleracea var. oleracea
TCGTTCTCTAACCTGAAGAAGTTCCATATCCCACGGCGGATAATCTCTAAACTAGCTACAACAGCAACCATCGTGTTCCTGTGCATAAATGCGAAGTTGAAATCCAGCACGGTCTGCAGCCACGCAAATCTAAGCAAGACGTTCAAGATCTGCACAAGTTTTTTCTTATAGAGTTAGGAATCAGTTTTGCTCTTATGGTTTCAAAATGATGAATGCTTATTATTAGTTGCTCACCATAGCAATGAAGTATACTTTCTTTTGTGGGATAAGGAGTTTATCCCGGAGCCAACGGTTCTTAGAAGTCATGTTTAGAAGACCCCAGTCTAACACCAAGTCCCAGTAAGTACAGAAAATTGCAGCAATAGCTGAGACAACCCCAGCCAACATTCTCCAGACAAACTTATGCTCCTCGTCGACAACACTGTAAGCTGTCCTCAAGCAGACCGCCATTATAGTCAAGAAGTACTTGAGACCATTGTATCCTTGTTCTGCGTTTTTCTCTTCAAATAGCCGTCTCAAGCACTGCACAAGTATATCAGGTTTTAAGCAAAAGTGAATGAAGATAAGACGGCTTAGATTTTGTCCGAAGAGTCTTTTGTACCTGAAGGAGACGAAAAACGTATGGGAAGGCAGCAACAATGAACAAGAAAGCATTGTATGCATCTGAGTCTGTGCAAGTGTTTGTTCTATGTCTGAAATCTCCCCAACCGTAGTGACATATGTAAAACTGGACGCTTCTAAGTGCTTGCACCTGGCTTGTTAACTGGTCTCCCAACAAGAAGTCAGGTAAAGTCACCTTGTAAAGAGGAGCAGCAAGGCAGTGAAAGAGGCATGTGAGGAAGAACAAGCGACTCGAGCGGTAGAAGA
>NW_013621725.1:0-558 GCF_000695525.1 Brassica oleracea var. oleracea
TTTGTTTCGTCTCGATTTTACGATAAAAACCGCAAAGACTTGTTTTTGCCTAGACTATACGAGAAATTTAAACGCAATCCGGTTTTATAAACTTCTGCCACGTTGAGTCGAAAACATCTAATCATAAACATCAGATGGATTTTTCAACAATATACAAAGCACACCTAGTAAGTTAAGTAAAACCAGCAGTACGAAGAAACGAGAACATAAACTCGGATGTTGAAATCCCTTTTTCACTCCGAAACTCTCGTTGGTATTTCGTCAAAATCGATTCGTACGAGAATAAGTCAGAAGACACGAGAATAACGAAGAAGAGGCAGCCCCAAATCATCGATGAGACTAAGGTATGTCTGATTTGAAAATTTTATTAGACTTCTAATTTCTCGTAGGAAAGGAATGAAAACGTCTTGGAAGCTGCCGAAAACCCTAGGGAACTTAGAATTTAGGTGGATAGTCTAGCAAGCTAAATCGTAGGCGATTTTTGTATCTCGATCTATTGTCCTCCAACTGTTCAGGCAAAACTCGCAAACCGATCCAATCTCTCGTACAACCGAGAAA
>NW_013621725.1:660-867 GCF_000695525.1 Brassica oleracea var. oleracea
TTTGTGAAACCAACATATTCCAAGTCATCATCAATTAGTCGCGGTCTTTAATCGACCCGGATTGACGATCATCCCTTCGAAGGGATGAAACCACCCCGCGGCTGACTCTGCACGGGCTTTGCATTGAGCTTCTTAGGCTTTGTCTCCCTCGGATAAAAAAAAAAAACTTCCATACGAACATAGGAAAGATTATACGAAACTTTCATC
>NW_013621726.1:0-867 GCF_000695525.1 Brassica oleracea var. oleracea
CCGTTCGCTGAAAAATCCCCTCAACAAAACCAGCCTGGGGATAAACGTGGCACGAGGCCAGACGACAAAGGGAATGATAACAATCGCCGCAGAGTCAATATGATCATCAGAGGATCACAATACTGCGGCGACACTGTGTCGGCCATCAAGGCTTACCAACGGAAGGCGGAGTCGAGCGCAAATTGGTCTACATGGTATCCTCCCCGAGATGGCCAAAATTGCTCGATCACCATCACAAAGGAAGAGGCCGGCGACATCGATCAACCTTACTGCGATCTTCTCATCATAGATCTCGTTATACGAGACTTAGAAGTCGGAAGGGTACTCGTCGACACGGGAAGCACGGTCAACGTAATCTTCCGCGACACTCTCAAACGGATGAGCATCGAACTCGGAGAAGTAATTCCGACGCCAAAACCACTCACAGGTTTTTCAGGCGAAGTACCGATGACTCTTGGATTGATCCAATTGCCAGTCATGGCCAAGGAGATCACGAAAATCGTCGAGTTCGCGGTGGTCGATCATCCCGCTATCTACAACGTGATCATGGGAACCCCATGGCTCAACGCCATGCAGGCAGTTCCGTCAACCTTCCACCTGGGTCTCAAATTCCCAACCCCAAGCGGAGTCGCGGCCATCTGGGGGTGCCAAAAACAGTCGCGGCTATGCTTCCTCGCAGAGCACAAGTTAAGGCAAATCACGACTTCTGCAGCTGTAAACGGAAAGCGCACGAAGATAGACCAATCTTCGGCCAAAAGTACCACCGGAAAAAACGAATTAAAACTGTCTACCAACGCAAACGCATCGGACGTCGAAGCTTGACACAAGTCTGAAGCCCACGCTACAACTCAACCGGAACATCCGGAA
>NW_013621727.1:0-867 GCF_000695525.1 Brassica oleracea var. oleracea
TGAATCTCATTGTCCAAGACGGATTATCGGTGATAAGTGACGCCTTGAAGAAGATCAGAGACAGCGTTAAGTTTGTCAAGGTCAGTGAGTCTAGAGAGTTGTTGTTTCTAGGCTGTGTGGAGACTCTTGGGATTGTTAAGAAAGGCGGTTTGGTTTTGGATGTCACTACGCGGTGGAACTCAACCTATCTGATGCTGTCTAGGGTTCTTCACTACAAAGAGGCGTTTAAGAATCTTGCAGAAATCGAAGCAAGTTACAAGAGCTTACCTACAGAGTCTGAGTGGTTAAGAGCTAGGCTGATTTGTGATTTGTTACAGCTGTTTGATGAGATGACAAGGCTCATTTCCGGCTCTTCTTACCTTACCGCGAATCTGTACTTCATGGAAGTATGGAAAATTCAAAGTTGGTTGGGTTCAAATGAGTTCCATGAAGATACGGTGATTGCTGATATGGTGGCTTCCATGAGGTTGAAGTTTGTTAAGTACTGGGAAGTGTACAGCGACATTTTAGCCATTGCAGCAGTGTTAGATCCTAGGCTAATGTTCAAGGTTTTGGAGTACTGCTACCACAGTTCAGATCCAACAACTTGTAAATCCCGAATGGATTACATACGCAAAAGGATGTTGAAGCTGTATGGAGATTACAAGAAGAATACTAGTGCGCATAGTTCACAAGAAGTAGAAGCAGATGCTTTACCAGCTGGTTATGGGGTAAGTTATTTAAAACCAATACTTTAGATGTGTATTTAAGTTATCACAAGAAGTAGAAACAAATGGTTTAATAATCTCTTTCTCTGCAGGGCTTCTATGAGTTCTTCTCACAACAAGCAGGAACAAGGAAATCTGCTTTGGATTTGTATCTGAGTGA
>NW_013621728.1:0-867 GCF_000695525.1 Brassica oleracea var. oleracea
CAAGGATGAGAAGAAATGGGTAGAGCCGAATACAAACCATGATTGGATTCCTTGGTTTTGGATTTCTTGCAGACCACACATTGGCCACAAATCCTCTCAACGTCCTTCATCAAGCTCGGCCAGTAGAAGTGATCATAAACCGTCTTGTATGTCTTCTTGACTCCAAAATGTCCCATAAGACCTCCTCCATGAGATTTCCTAAGAAACAACTCCCTCAAAGAACATTGGGGCACACACCTTGGTTTTGGACTTCTTGCAAACCACACATCGGCCACAAATCCTCTCAACGTCCTTCATCAAGCTCGGCCAGTAGAAGTGATCGTAAACAGCCTTGTATGTCTTCTTGACTCCAAAATGTCCCATAAGACCTCCTCCATGAGATTCCCTGAGAAACAACTCCCTCAAAGAACATTGGGGCACACATAAACGGTTATCAAAGAACAAAAATCCAGAATTTTGATAGTACTTTCCATAAGCCACTTTGGAACACTTCTGAAATATTTCTTTGAAATCCGGATCAGTCACATAAAAGTCTTTGCTAAATTCAAAACCAAGTAGTTTCGTTTCAAGGGCTGAAAGAAGAGTATATCTTCGGGACAAGGCATCAGCCACTACATTTTCCTCACCTTGCTTGTACTTGATGACATAAGGAAATGTCTCAATGAACTCAACCCAACGTGCATGTCTCTTGTTTAGCTTCTGTTGACCTTTAAGATGTTTCAAGGACTGGTGGTCCATGTGGATAACAAACTCCTTACGCCAGAGATAGTGTTGCCACGTTTGTAGAGCTCTCACCAAAGCATACAGCTCCTGTTCGTAAGTGGGGTAGTTGAGTGTGGCACCTCCAAGCTTCTCACTGAAGTAAGC
>NW_013621729.1:0-867 GCF_000695525.1 Brassica oleracea var. oleracea
TTTTTTTTGGAATCCGAATGAGAACCGAATTAACACCGGTTCGGATTTTAACCCGAAAAATTCGTTTCGGTTCGGATTTTAACCCGAAAAACCCGAAAATATAACATAAAAAAACATTCTAGAATCAAACTAGCAAAGTATCAAACTGAAAGAACATCATAGAAACTGAAGCAACATCCTCAAAGGCTCAAACAAACTGAAACAAACTGAAGCAACATCCTTACAACAGAAACAACATCATAAAAGCAGAAGTAACATCCTCAAACAAACAGAAGCAACATGCTTGAAACAGAAATAACATCCTCAAACAAACTGAAACATAATAAAACCAGATAAAATGTTCTTCAAGACACTTCCAAGCAATGCAAACAGAAGAGACCTACAAAAGAGAGCAGAGGATTAAAACTTGGACTCGTCAACAAGCAATGCAGCTGAGACTCAAACTCTATCAGTAAATAAGAACATGTACCTTGCTTAGAACTTGATTCGCATGACACATTCTCAGCCTAAGACTCTCAGGTTTGGAAGTGCAGCTGAGGCTCAAACCCTACACAAAAAGAAAAAGAGAAGATTAAAAGCTGAACTGGAATACTCAAAATTTAATACAACTTAAGAACTAATAACATACCTCTTTGTAGTTCATCTTGTAATTCAATCTCAGCAATCAGTTGCTGAGTTGAAACCACACTTCTTTCATTGATTCGAATCTCACACTTAAGCCATTGTTCTGTGCACATGAGAACCTCAATCATGTAGTGGGTCAAGCAACTTCTCGATAGATCAAGGATTCGATTACTTGTGCTAAAGACAGACTCTGATGCAACAGAAGAGACTTGCATAGCTAGAACATCCTTAGCTATGGCAGCT
>NW_013621730.1:0-867 GCF_000695525.1 Brassica oleracea var. oleracea
AAAATTATTGTTAGTTGTATTTATCAGAGTTCGTAATTTACTCTGTTGATGTTAAAAACAACCCGAGTCGCTATTCGTCTCCTCATTGATCTGTAAGAAACAATCAACACACAATTCTCTTTATATTATTATCTATATTGTGCTAACATCAATAATCAAAAATATTTCATACCCAAAATATGTGGTCGTCTATTTATCTCCCTTACTTATCAAACTAATTTTACACAAACCTTTATTTTACAGCTTAAAAGAAACCACAACATCCCAAACAATCAAAACACCAAAAACTAGAATTCCAAAAAAGACAAATCATTAATGATCACCTCTCTTTTTTTGTCTAATCTTAGAAATAAAATTTAAAACAAATATACCAAATCAATTACCTCAACTAAAACTCAACGACACATACATCGAGTCAGCTTAACAAATACAAACTACACGGTAAACTATTTAACAATTTACAAACTTACTTTCGCAAAGAAGAAGACGAAGACGACAACCAAGATCAGTGAAATTACCTAAACAAAAAAACAGAGTAAATTACGAACTCTGATAAATACAACTAACAATAATTTTTGTTTACATATTACCCATCAAGTAAAAGAGAAACAAACACAACCAAACCAGAAGATACAAGATAAAATCCCGACAGACACAAAGGCGGCAACAACATCTCCACCTGCTCACTCCTCTTGTCTTATAAAAACAGCTTACATGCTCAACATCAACAGGTCAATGTTATTGTCTTCTTATGAGAAATACATAAATTCGTTTAAAACTCATTAAGGCCCAAATACTCAGAACTGTCACACATTTTATTGTTATTTCTACAAGTCTTCATGTATTTGTTTTAAAGGTCCGGTAAGA
>NW_013621731.1:0-867 GCF_000695525.1 Brassica oleracea var. oleracea
CATATTATTTATAATTTTCGAAAATTAGTAATATTAAAATGAAAAACCATATTTTATGCCACATGTCATCTTTCGGGAGAAGTTTTGTTTTGCTGATGTGGACGCTCTATACGGCAATGTTTAATAGAAGAACTTGGACAAATAGTCAAATAGTTATATTTATGTTTTTTTTCTTTTTTTATAAAATGGTTATGTTACATTATGGAGATAAGTCGTTTTTAGTGAAAAATGGTAATCTTACGTATGTTTAATGTAGTTTTTCCATTTTTTTATGTTGTATGTTTACATATTATTTTTTAAAAATAAAAATGTAAAACGGTAATCTTACATATGTTTAATGTAGTTTTCCATTTTTTTATGTTGTATGTTTACATATTATTGTTATTTTTAAATGTAAAATGGTAATCTTACATATGTTTAATGTAGTATTTCCATTTTTTATGTTGTATGTTTACACATTATTTATTATTTTCAAAATTATATATAATATTTTTTTTATAAAATAATAATGTTACATTATGGAGATAAACCGTCTTTATTTTAGTGAAAAATGGTAACCTTACATATGTTTAATGTAGTTTTGCCATTTTTTATGTTGTATGCTTACATATTATTTTTTAAAAATAAAAATGTAAAATGGCAATCTTACATATGTTTAATGTAATTTTCCCATTTTTTATGATGTATGTTTACATATATTTATTATTTTCGAAATTATATATAATGTTTTTTTTATATAAAACGGTAATGTTACATTAAGGAGATAAGCCGTCTTTTTTTTAAGAAAATGGTAATTTTACATATGTTTAATGTAATTTTCCCATTTTTTATGATGTATGTTTACATATTATTTATAATTTTCAAAAA
>NW_013621732.1:0-867 GCF_000695525.1 Brassica oleracea var. oleracea
AAAACATCAACTCTAAACCGTAAACGTAAACCCTAAAACCCTACAACACTAAACCTTCAAATCTAAACCTTAAAACATCAACTCTAGGGTTTTAGGGTTTAGGGTTTATGATTTAGGGTTTAGAGTTTAGGGTTTAGAGTTGAAGGTTTAGGGTTTAGGGTTTGGATTTGATGTTTTAGGGTTTAGGGTTAATTTTTTATGGTTTAGGGTTTAGAGTTTACTTTTTAGGGTTTAGGGTTTAGTGTTGATAGTTTAGGGTTTAGAGTTGAAGTTTAGGGTTTAAGGTTTGGAGTTGATGTTTTAGGGTTTAGAGTTGAAGGTATAGGGTTTAGGGTTTAGAGTTGAAGGTTTAGGGTTTAGGGTTTATAGTTGATGTTTCGGGGTTTAGGGTTTAGAGTTGATGTTTCAGAGTTTATGGTTCGTATTTTAAAAAAAAAAGGTTTAGGATTGATGGTTTAGGGTTTTAGGTTAGAGCTTCCATTGATGACAAGATCATGTCTTCCTTCCTTAGATAACCTTTTGTGCTAGAGCTTCCATTGATGACAAGATCATGTCTTCCTTCCTTAGATAACCTTTTGTGCTAGAGCTTCCATTGATGACAAGATCATGTGAGCTAACCGAGAATGCCACTGACTTGTTCGGTCAACCAAGTTGAAAGATGCCTCTTCGTTAATCTCTTTGACTGAACCCTGTAGATAGTATAAACCCTGATCATATTTACCGCTTAAAACCTTTCGATTTCCTTTGTAGAACACCACCTTGAAGCCTTCACCGCTGTACTTACAACCTGACTGCTCTAACTATCAAATTTCTGCTCATTTCCGGCATTTACCTGACCTCTCAGAGTGATTACCTGACTCATACTGA
>NW_013621733.1:0-867 GCF_000695525.1 Brassica oleracea var. oleracea
CAAATATAAATTATAAACCCAAGTATAAATCCTAAACCCAAATAGAACGGAACAAAATTCATAGCATAGTACATATTAGTGAAATTATGAAACATATATGATTTCATGGAATAAGTTAATGTTGACCCCAACCATACCCCTCACCTACTAAATACTACTAAATCCAAAATCCTAATCACTAAAACATAAACCCAAATATAAACTCTAAAACCAAATGGAATGGAACAAAATACATAGCATAGTACATATATATTGGTGAAATTATGAAACATATATGATTGCATGAAATAAGTTAATGTTGACCCCAACCATACCCCTCACCTACTAAAAACTAAAATCAAAACCCTAATCACTAGACTCTAAACTCCAAATATAAACAAACTCTTGTCACTAAACTCTTACCCAAATATATATCATAACCCAAATATAACCCTAAACCCAAATAGAATGGAACAAAAATAAATGACATAGTATATACTGGTGAAGTTATGATGTCTATAATTGCATGGAAGAAGTTAATGTTAACCCCAACAATACTCATCCGCCTTCTAAATACTAAACCCTAAACTATAATCACTAAACCCTAGCCTAAATATAAAATCTAAACCCAAATATCAAAATATAAAAAGTACATTATATTATGTAATATTAAACTATATTATGTAATATTAAGCTATACAATATAGATCATAGTGAGATTTTTACATTACAAGAACTTCAAAAAATTAAAAACTATATTTCTAAACAAAATAAAGCATTTTTAGTAACAATCAAATGGAATAGAACATAATAAAATAGCATAGTAGTAGAATATATACAGTTCATCTTCTCCGATCAACTTTTGTGCAGACATCACACGAGTCTTTG
>NW_013621734.1:0-867 GCF_000695525.1 Brassica oleracea var. oleracea
CAGGTGGAGTCCAATAGTGAGAATGTTGATGATCCACAGAGACCACCGCAAAGCTTAGCTTTCACCATGGAGCGGAATAGAGGAACAAATGTTTCTCCCATGCATATCGTCAAGGCACTCACGTTATGTTTTTCCAAATAATAGTTCTGACACTAAGTCCACCATGAAATTAAACATTTCTCTTCGTTTTGGTTCTGTATCGTAGTAACATTTTGCGTTTATGATATAGAACATACTTCAAATTTTCAGTAACTTTAAATAATGTCCACTCTAAGATTTTATTAAAAATTTATAGTCATTATATCAAACAATTAATAAAAAGAGGATATAAGCCTCAGATAGAGTGTCCACGTTGGCAAAAATAATCGGCCAATGAGAAACTATATTTTTGCCATGTCATCTTCTCTATTTGTTTTTACAAAATGATCTTTTAACTTTTTACTTAAACAATTATAACCGAAAATATTTTTTTTAGTGAAATATATTATTTATATAAATATAATTATATTTTTTATTTATATAATAGTTTGTAAAGAAATATTTAGTGTAAATAATATCATAATTTTATAAAATACTAAAATAAATTGGATTGGTTTTCGAATTTCACAAATAAAAAGTATTATTTGTAAACTTAGAAAAAATATATCAAAAATATTCTTTTTCAGGAGAGAAAATAGAAAAATACATCGGAGACAAATCCATCTCTGTTATGAAATTCTTCTATTTTAGAGAAAAAAATAGAGGAATACATAGGAGATGGTTTAAGGCATGGCCTACGTTAAGGCATGGCCGACGTAAATGATCGACGTTGAGATTTCAATTTTTCTGATTCTTACTATTTTAATGTTTCAATATAATTTGAATATT
>NW_013621735.1:0-866 GCF_000695525.1 Brassica oleracea var. oleracea
TCTACTGACCTAGACTATGCATAAATCAGTATGATAGAGGCTAAAATTCTGCGAAAATATACACTTTATTGCACGACTGGATTGGCCATCCCGGTCCAAACATGATGCAAAAATTGATATTCAAAAGGCACACATTAAAAGATAAGAAGAGTTATCCCAAAGAATCTCACGTGTGTAGCATGTACACAAGGGAAACTCATTAGGCCATCACCAGTAAAACGGCTACGAGCCCCTTTTTCATAAATAAAGACTATATGTCTAGATAATACTGGTGAATACATGTCCCAAGCGTTTAAATGATTATGGTATGTCCATGGGGGTAAGTGTGGACAATTCTGTGATACATGTCCATACCAAGAACGGGTTGGCCGAAATCTTTTAAAACGCAAATAGCTGATTGATAGACCATAACTTATATGGTCAAAACTCTCATTCACAGCTTGGGCCACATGAAATTTACATTCACCTAAGTTAATACGTATCAAGCCATTTAGTGAGTATAGATATCCCCTATCACAATTATTAACGGGTCAAGAGCCAGACATACCCCATCATAAGACATTTGAATGTGATGTCTATGTACTAATTGCTCCACCACAGAGAACCAAGATGGGACCTCAAAAGGAGGATGAGGATATATGTTGGATATGATTCTCCCACAATAATAAAGTACCTTGAGCCAACTATGGGTGATTATATTTGAGGCCATGTACACGGATTATTTTAAGACCAAGAGGAGAAAAAAAATAATAAAGCTGGTAAAAGAATGGTAAAAGAAATAGAATGGAATCAACCATCAATGTCTTGGCAAGATCCTCGGACTAAAGAATGTGAAATAGACATCCAAAGATTATACATTTACAAAG
>NW_013621736.1:0-866 GCF_000695525.1 Brassica oleracea var. oleracea
TGACATGAGGAAGAACCTTGTCTCGGGAACCTTGCTCAGCAAGAATGTATTCACCACAAGTTTTGAGGCGGACAAGCTCGTGATTAGGAAGAATTGGATGTATTTGGGAAGGGGGTATGTTAAGGGTGGACTTGTCAAGTTGAATGTAATGACAGTCCCTCCGAAAGTTGTAGCTCCAAGAGTTTTAATGAATAAGAAAGAGCCAGTTGCTTATTTGGTTGAGTCTTTTAATATATGGCATGAAAGATTAGGCTATGTAAACTACAAATCTATACAAAGATTAATGAATCAAAATCTAATTCCTAAATGCAAAACAAGTAAACAAAAATGTGAAGTATGCGTACAGGCTAAGCTCACAAAAACGCCATCACCTCGTGTTGAAAGAACTAATAAACCTCAAGATTTAATTCACAACGATTTATGTGATTTAAAATACATACAAACTAGAGGTGGAAAAAAGTACTTTGTGACCTTCATAGATGACTGCACAAAATATTGTTATGTATATTTATTACATAGCAAAGACGAAACCTTAGAAAAATTTAAAGAATTTAAACTCGAGGTCGAAAATCAGCTTAAAACAACTATTAAAGTAGTTAGAAGCGACAGAGGAGGCGAGTATGATGGTCCATTCAATGCATTCTGTAAAGAACATGGAATAATCCATCAAACTACAGCTCCTTACTCACCAGAATCTAATGGAGTTGCTGAACGCAAAAATCAAACTCTAAAAGAGATGAGGAATGCAATGTTGTAGGAATCTGGGTTACCCCAGAACATGTGGGGGGGAAGCGTTGCTTACCACTAATTATATTCTCAAACAAAATTCCACACAAAGTAACTAGCAAAACACCATATGAATTATG
>NW_013621737.1:0-866 GCF_000695525.1 Brassica oleracea var. oleracea
ATCTGAATATGGATTGCATTCATACTGTTTAAAAAGGATCGACCAGCCTATAGTTCATAAAATCTTGAAACCGTTTGCATTAGTAGAACTATATGGCCGTGTGGCTTGATGATTCTTGATTAAATAACAAATAAAACCTTAATAAAAGGATAATCAGTCTACTGATAGTTGATTTCATGCATGGTTTAACTTTACCTTGATTGTATAGGTTTAACTTTACCTTCCTGCAATCACATAAAATCAATTGTTGGGTGTAGACTAATGAGTCAGTTCACTGATAGATTGATTTCTCGCATAGATTTAACTTCATCTTGATTGTATAGGTTCAACTTTACCTTCCTACAATCACTTGAAATCAATTAATTGGTACTGACAATGGCAAAAGACACGACATTATTCAGACCCATTGATTATAAAGATTTATAAAATTCTACATTGAACCAGTGAGCAAAGAAAATACGATTTCTTTCAGATTTTTGAAAAATCGCCTAAAAACATTATGAATGCCTATACCCATATTTTCTACTGATTTATTCTATGCTAAGGATCAGTATGAAAGAGGCATAAAGCCATGGTAACCAATATGGTTCACCACGAAATAAACACTTATGGCACGACCAGATTAGCCATCTTGATCCAAAACATGATGAAAAATTAATTAAGGCACAAAAGTGATCCCATAAAATCTCACAATGTGTTATAAGTACACAAAAAGGAAAATCACTAAAATAATTAAGGCTCCACTGTCCTAAGCACTACGAAATTATGAGTATGTTCATGAGGGGGAGAGAGGACTAAAACTTACAGTTCATGATCATCTCATAAATTCGGATTCCATGGTTTACAACCATAATATACACGGCTGG
>NW_013621738.1:0-866 GCF_000695525.1 Brassica oleracea var. oleracea
ATTGAATTCTAGGTAAAAAAAGTTAATCTACTTTCTCTACAACCAGTATTCTACTTTTAAATAAAATTATAAATATGAAAACCGCAAAGTCTACGCACTGTAAGTGTAGCTACATTTTTATGAACGCAACTTCTACTTTTATGAGTAATTCTAAAATTCTATAAATACGAAATCTAGACACAGAGGGGTTCTTGTGGCCACAGACGCTGGATCTAGAGATCCGACTCCAACCCCTAATGTTGTTATCTGCTGGAGACTCCGTCGTAGCAAATATTTTTAAACCCGACCAAGACATTAAATCGGAAAAATTATCAGGTCATCGGATTATTGAGTCTACCTCGGGCGAACTACGGGTTAATAAGTTAATTAATTTTAATATATAACTATATATTAGCCGCAATGAAGCTTAATTTTTTTACCAATTTGATCAATTAAATTTAAGGTAAAATATAATACGATGAAGTGTGCACCTGAAGAACAAGCACTGCATTTGCAATGTTT
Organism: Brassica oleracea var. oleracea; assembly: GCF_000695525.1. Taxonomy (NCBI): domain Eukaryota; kingdom Viridiplantae; phylum Streptophyta; class Magnoliopsida; order Brassicales; family Brassicaceae; genus Brassica; species Brassica oleracea. Next base: position 502 of record NW_013621738.1, read on the forward strand.
TTGACATTGACAGGATACCTTATATTTACGCAATTGCTGCTGGTAAGCACTCGGAGCGAGACAAAAACCATTATGTAGATGTTTTTACTGAAAGTATACATCTCGGTAGAGATTTAACTACTTGTACCTTCCCTGACAATGTTCTGAGTATTCGTGTCCACCTTAACTTCTAAGAAAAGCAGTGGAAGTCTTCCTACAAAGCGAATCAGATTAGTTGTGAATTTGGTGTTCATGGTTATAAATCTCAATCACGAATGATGTAGATGTGACACAAGAGGACACAACAAGATTACATGCAAAACTGCTATATGAAGTTATTGTATGTCTATGCATCTGTGAAAGGAAAATAAAACAGAGTTTTTTTT
>NW_013621739.1:0-866 GCF_000695525.1 Brassica oleracea var. oleracea
CAATGATTTTTGACGAAGTTTTGGTTCATAGGTTTTGGATTGGTAAAATAAAAAACATCAATTATATGTTTTTACAGTTACAGTTTTTACGGGTTATTCCATAAAATATGTAAAATATTTATGAATTACAAAACAGACTGAAAAAATAGGTTTGTCGTTCCTAATATGAACTAACAAACAGATTAACAATTATATATATAAAAATAAAGGCACGTTAAAATCTAGTTATTTAATCTAGCTATTTTTAAGCTTACTTCAGTAACAAACATTTACCTGGGTCCAACTCAATTTTTTTTAATATTTCGGCCCAATTAAAAGAAAAGAAGTTAAACTCAAAGTTTTAATATCCCAGGCCCAATTAAAAGAAAAGAAGATAATTAGAGGAGCCGGAAGATGCGTCTTACTAATCTGGGAAACGGAGTTCAAAGGATATATAACATGTAACCAACTTTGCTATCATTCAATACGAAACTATTCTTACAAATCCAAATTTTATATTTAGACTGTATCAGTTGAACCCCTTATTCTCTATGTGGGACACTCAAGATTGCAAATATAAAAATGATTAGAAGCCTCATATTATTGAGTTTCCATATTATTCCGTTTTGGGTTAATGAGAAAGATAGATGTTACTATTAATAGACGAGAGCTTCAGTAATTAATTACAAATTACAATTATCAATAGACGAGACAAAACAAGTCCTACGCCTTCACTCTCTTGAAAACAAGTGTTTAGTCTCTCTTCCGGGTCTTGTCGTCTCCTGTTATCCCACTCGACGTAGACTCGCTTTGACTCAGCTGCTCAGGTTACCTCTCATAGCGTTCCAAGCGGTAGATAAACAATCAGTCTGTACAAAAAGTTGTTT
>NW_013621740.1:0-324 GCF_000695525.1 Brassica oleracea var. oleracea
AACCCTGTGTTGCTTCCGGGGTTTGCGTCCTCTCATCCTGGATAGCTTTAACCAAGAATGCCATCTTGATTTCTTCTGTCTTCCCGAACCACGCTTTACATCCGGAGGAAAGCATGTGCATTCCTCAACTTGTTGTCCAACACAAGGATATATATTCTCTGAGTATCCTGTAAACAGAAAATCCTTTAAGTACACTGGACATACAAGTGTGGAGATATGCAAACCAGCAGATGTTCCAGCAGCTATAACATGAGAGCAAGGTACTACTGCATAGACACCACAATCACACTTTCCATGTTTCAAATCAACCACACAGTCCATTTT
>NW_013621740.1:437-866 GCF_000695525.1 Brassica oleracea var. oleracea
TCGACTATGTTGAGTTGGGAGACTCAAAGCATCTTCTCTCCTTTTCCAAAACCACTTTCCTAGCTTCTCCCTTATGAACTCAAATAGGAACTGAACCATAAATCCTCTAGCTCGCTTCAGAGTGGAATTAATAGATTCAGCGATGTTGCTTGTCTTTATGTTGTACGTTTTTATGTTGAACCTGTTCCCCTTACAATAAACCCTTGACCATAGCCTGACGTCGGCTTTCTCCAAATACGTTGCAAGTTCCGGGTTTGCACTCCGTATCTCAGCCATGTACCGGTCAAAATCTGAAACCGTATGAGCATAAGCAGCACCTTTCACCAAGTACAAGAGATGTTTCTTTTTATACTTTTTGACAATGTTATCTTGAAGGTGATACTAACATATTCCTCGGGTTGCCCAAGGAAACACCTTATCACACGCTCT
>NW_013621741.1:0-866 GCF_000695525.1 Brassica oleracea var. oleracea
TGCCTCCTCCGATGGCTCCTCCGACGATGCCTCCTCCTGTGCCTCCTCTGATTGGTCCTCCGATGCCCGCCGATATTCATCCCGATTTGATGGTGCCTCCAAGTGCTCCTTACTCGCAGTACACTGTCGAGGACCTTCTCGGTCAGCCAGGCAGAGAAGGTTTACCAGTCATAGACCCCGAATGTTACATTAATTTTTTTTAATTCGTTTAAAATTCTTTTATAACACTAAAATATAATTTATATTTTAAATTTGTATTTTTCAAGATTTGGGGTTGACGGATGTCTTGCATCGGACGTAACCGACACGATCAAAGGTTACTTCTCCATGCCACATCCGAACTGGAGTAAGACGCCTCACTACGTCAGAAAGACGTGGTTCAAAATTTACGCTGTAAGTTTCTATTAATTAATTATATATACTTTAATTTTTTCATGATTTATATATATATTTTAAAAAAAACTAATTATTAATTTAATTTTTTCCACAGCAAAAATATCATTGGGCCTTGGGAGTCACTAAGAGGGTGAGGAAAGCGTTTTACGCGAAAGTGAAAGTTCGCTTGTTGGACACGGTCTCCAACTGAAAGGGTGACTGGATCGTGAAGGGGTATGAGCTTGGCAAACCCGCTGAGCTCACCACGGATGTGTGGGATGGCCTCATCCGTTATTGGCAGGATCCTGAGTCCATTAAAATTGCCCAGTCTTGCTCTGTTTGCGGTAAGACGGTAGATGAGCACGGCCACGGGGCGATGCTTCACTCTGCCGGCCAAAAAGTGTCCGTATGGAAATGGTAATTAAATATTTTATTAAAAAAAAATAATATATATATTTTTATTCTAACTTTCTTAAATGTTTTTTAGGCCA
>NW_013621742.1:0-425 GCF_000695525.1 Brassica oleracea var. oleracea
CGGAATGATTGCCGCAGGACCCAGAATGTACTTCTCCCATCACTTTTTCTGCTTCTTCCCCTTCTAGGCACGTCATGGTGGTCCGAAGAATCTCCATTTGTAAATTTCACCGTCTACGGTTACGTAGCGCGCAGCCTGTGTTCGGACTTTGCGGGCTGCCCATTTCTCGGTGGGCAGGCGTCCGTCGATAATGTAGTCTCGAATTTTCTGCAGCCATGGGGTATCGCAGCCGTAATCAGAGTGCTCTGACTGCGGTTGTATTTTAACTTCTTCTTCTTCGTCATCTTGACCTTCTATGAGGTTGACGACGATTAGTGGTCCGATGCTCGGGTGTTCGATGAACTCGACCGGAGTTACCCTTTTATGTCCTGGATCAGAACTTGATGCTAAAGCCGCGAGAGCATCTGCCTGGATGTTTTCGGAAC
>NW_013621742.1:599-866 GCF_000695525.1 Brassica oleracea var. oleracea
TCCTGCGACGAGTGCTTCGTATTTGGCTTCGTTGTTTGAGGCATGGAATTCCAGCCTAAATGATTGCTCTAAGATCTCGCCCGTCGGAGATGTGAGGCGAATTCCGATGCCTGATCCCTGCTTGGACGAGGTTCCATCGACGTGAAGGAGCCAAGTGGAATTTGGTTCCTCGTTGGTTATGGTCTCTGTCGGTAATTCGACCAAGAAGTCCGCAAGTGTAACTTTGCGCTTGTTCTCGGTCGGTACTCGATATCGTATTCGCTCAGT
>NW_013621743.1:0-866 GCF_000695525.1 Brassica oleracea var. oleracea
TTTTCTGAGGACTTTCAGACATCGATTCCGTCGTGACCGATTTTGACTCCAACAATTCTCTGCCTGAAATGTTTTTTTTGGTTAGTTCCAGTGATTTAAAACGTTTTCGTCTTGAAAAAGCGAAAGAATTTTGTGTATCAAACTCTGTTTTTGATAACATGATTCATTCTTTTAAGAAACTTGAACCAGATAAATTTTCTGAAGAAAAACGTTTTTCCTTTGATAGTGAAATCAATCATGTTCTTGTTTTGAGTTTTTATCAGTTTATGGAGCACAACAAAAGCCTGGATTACCCTGAAAAGACATTAGAGCTTATTCTGCAACAACCTATTTTATGTTCTAGAAAATCGTTAGATTCATTTGTCTTCAAAGAAAATAGCTTTGTTCTAAGTTGTTCTAAGCATAAAATAGCCACTGGTTATTTGTTTTCTTCCTTACATTTCTGCAAAGAGTTTATGGTTAGGAATTTTCAGAAACCAAAATCACTTAGAATTGAAACCGATAAACCTGTGTTCTTGTGTTATGAATCTGATAAACCTTGGCATGTTTTGAGATCATTTCTTGAGAATTGTGTTGTTTTAAGCTTTGATGATATTCTGGTTTACAATACTTTCTTTGATAAGCAAGCTGAGCCTTGGTTAAGAGATTCTCGGTTTGAACTTGATCTTTTGTGTTCTGAATCTGAGGAACTTGTGCCTGTTCTGAAATTGTTCTTTAGGAACTATGCTATCTCGTGCCTTGATACCATTCTGGTGTACAATACTTACTTTCATATGCATCTTCAAGGTCTGAAACATTTGCTGCATAATATAGGGAAAGAAAGTTTGGTTTTTGATCTGAACAAGGGCATGTGTTGCACTGATAAT
>NW_013621744.1:0-866 GCF_000695525.1 Brassica oleracea var. oleracea
TAGCGACCAAGCGCTCGTCCCTCTCGGTCGCTACGTAGCGACCGAGCGCTCGTCCCGTGGTCGACAGGATAGCTGGCACTTCAGGCTGAATCCGACCCCCTTCCTTCTCTGCACTGCGTCTGGACAGTCTCTCTTTGAAAGAAAGAAACCCGGCGATGAAGGTTGGAGTAGGTTCGTGCATGGCAGGAGTCGGAAGTACCGAGTTGGCCTCACCCATCTCGACGTCGGAGCTTTTCTTTTCACTTGGGGAGGAAGACATTCTTGATAGGTTAGTTTGAAGAAAAAGAGAATGTGAGAGAAAGAGATGTGTGAAGAATGAGGAGTGGTGAGTTGCTACTTACAAGGATATGAGGGTGACGTGGATTTCCACAATAACTATTCTTAGCCAAAGATTTCGATTTCTAATTCATATCACTCGCCCGCAAAATCGTCTTGTCTTCGAGTCTTACGGGCTGGGGGGCTAACTGTTGGGGTCAAAAACGGTTATTTCGAAATCAATGGCTATGATTATTTCTTATTCACGGATTTCTCGCAAAACATTCACTGAAAGAAAGATCGGAAGTGAACGAACGAACGAATCCCGCACAAAAGCAACTCGCCCAAGAGCTGAACCGTCATGTGGGTCAGCTCGCCGACGAGCTCAACCATCACGCCGGTCAGCTCGCCGGCGAGCTGAACCGCCGTGTGGTTGCACTCGCCCGGCGAGCTCAGCCACCGTGCCGGTCAGCTCGCCGGCGAGCTGAGCCGTCGCGTGGTTGTGTTTGCCGGCGAGTTCGGCCATCACGCGAGTCGGCTCGCCCAGCGAGCTTGACCTGATCACGGCCTGTCCGACTTACTTTGACTCCCGTATCTTCCGTATAGCTGTG
>NW_013621745.1:0-163 GCF_000695525.1 Brassica oleracea var. oleracea
AGTCTCAAAGGCGTTTTTATTTCTTAGTAATTTCCTACGAAAATTCCGAGTCCGTTTTCAAAAATTTCAAGTCGGAAATACCTTAGTTCTCTCGAAGACGCAGTTTTGTCTCTTCTCAGTTTTGCTTGCTTATTTCCCCTTCCTCTTCTCGTGTATGTTCGCC
>NW_013621745.1:238-430 GCF_000695525.1 Brassica oleracea var. oleracea
TAGATACGACGTCAATTTTTATAAAAAGGTTCAACGTAATCGTATAGTTGAGGCGGCTAAGGTGTTAAGTTAACCGTTGCCGTTTTATACGATTAATCTGAATTCAAGCGAGAAAACATGTCTTTGCGGTTTTTTTTTTTTTATAGTAAAGTTTCAATGGTAACTCCAATCAAGACAAAACAAGAGACGTTT
>NW_013621745.1:587-866 GCF_000695525.1 Brassica oleracea var. oleracea
AAAGGAGGACCTTTACGATGCCTGAAAGGTCGCTATGTAGCGAGTGAAGGTCTGACAGGTTGCTACGTAGCGAGTGGAAGCAAGCCAAGAAGAGTCCTACTTATTTCCGTCGTAAATCTCAACGGAAACTCCGATTGAGACGAAACGAAAAGCGTTTCGATGAGGATTCAAAAGAGAACCTAAAGGAGGACCTTTCTGAGGCCTGACAGGTCGCTATTTATTGAGTGAAGGTCTGACAGGTCGCTACATAGCGAGTTGAAGCAAGCCAAGAAGAGTCCT
>NW_013621746.1:0-866 GCF_000695525.1 Brassica oleracea var. oleracea
AAAATAGTGACTTTATAGTGGTTATTCCACCAATTTAGTGAGTATTTTGAAGTTTTACTAAATTAATTGATTAAAAAATTATAAAGATTCTAATATACCATGAAAGAGAGCTAAACATATATTAATACAAATGTATAATGTAGGAAGAAATTTTAAAACAACACTAAAAAGTTTAGATTTCAGTATATAGAGCGTTTAACGTAAAACTAAATATTTCGTATGGGTTTATATATAGATTTTAAAAGAATCAAAAATATAACAATATCATTTTAATGCATCGTTGCATTCTAAACTAACATATTATGATGGTCAAAGAGGCTTGAAATCTTTGTGGTCTATGTTTTTTTAGAAAATATGAAGTTGTACTAAATTAATTGATTAAAATTTTGAACGATGCTCATGTACCATGAAAGAAAATTTAGCATAAATTAATACAAGTTTAGAATGTGGTTAGAAATTTCAAAACAACACTAAAGATTATAGGCATTGGTATATAAAGCATTTACCAAAAAATGTTTTCGTAGGGGGTTAACACATAGATTTTGAAAAAAATTCAAAAAATATAACAATATTGTTTTAATGCATAGTTGCCTCATGTACTAATATATGATGATGATCAAAGACGTTTGGAACCTTTGTTGTCTCCGTTTCTCTAGGGAATAGCGATTTTATAGTAGTTAGTCCACTGATTTAGGGAGTATATCAAGTTTTACTAAATTAATTGATTAAAAAATTTAAACAATTCTCATGTACCATGAAAGAGAGTTTAGCAGACATTAATACAAAAGTAGAATGTGGTTATAAACTTTAAAACAACAGTAAAGATTATATGCTTCAGTATATAAAGCATTTACCAAAAACTCAAT
>NW_013621747.1:0-865 GCF_000695525.1 Brassica oleracea var. oleracea
AAAATTTCAAATGACATTAAATTTCACCTAGAATTGTGAAAACATCATTTATTTTGAAACAAAATCAAAATCTTTAAACACCACTTAAACTGATACGGAGGGGAGTAATAAATAATGAGTTACCATAAACCAATTCCACAAAACTTATAACTCACGTGTATTGTGGATCTAAAAACTAAAGCGGTCAAATATGATCTGGTTTATTAATGAGTTTTATAATTCAATATGTTACTCAAATATAAAACCGGACCAGTTTAACATAATGGTTTGTGAATTTCAAAGAACTTTAAAGAACTGCACTGAAGATAATAGTTTGTGAATGATGAAACACTTTAAAGGCAAACAGTGAAAAACAAAACATTAAACTGATTCTTGTACAACTTATACGTTTATCTAAAGCATTTTTGCTATTTACCTGAACATACGTAACTAATTTTATCTTAAGTTTGTAAAATCCCCTTGTGTAGAAAGAACTGTATTGAAATTGTGCATGTGAATAATAACCAATATTATGCTACATGATTAGTTTCGTTCGTTACTGCTACATGGCGAATATAAACTCACTGATATTGTGCTACAGTGGTGGAACTTGAGTACGAATTATATGGTTGAGATTGACCAAACAAAATATTATGAAATAGTCTAACTTTAATATATAAAGGATAATCCTTTTTATAAGATAATGTTTTAAATATAAATGTAAGATAATGTAATGTTATTTAATTTTTCTACAGGAAAAAAAATAGTTTAAGGTTTGTCCAAACTCTTTATAAAAATGCCATGTAAGCACTAAGAAAAAGTTTGGGGATGTCACCTCAACAACTTCATTTTGTAATTAATATAAAATTGAGATTATATTAAAAAA
>NW_013621748.1:0-865 GCF_000695525.1 Brassica oleracea var. oleracea
GTAGTCTATAAGCATAACATCATTGCCTTCAACCAAATCACCAAACAAATTTTTCATCATCATTTTTTTCTTACGTTAATCACGAAAACGCGATCATTATTGACGTGTAAAATCATAATATAAAGAAGGCTAACAACTACGTTTTGGAATATATACGATACATTCTATGGAGACAAAGACGTGTAGAGATAAAGAGTATATATAATATTCATATCACCAATTAGCTTATTCTTGAGCATATCATTTAACTACTTGTAAACAATGACATTCGTTCACCTACTGGTCTCTCTTCTCATCTGCATTACCTTCACGTCGTCTATCTCCGTCGTCCCTGACCCATCAACACAAGACCTAATCAACAGAATATGCAAACAAACAATCGACTTCCAGTTCTGTAATAAAACCATCACATCACAGCTAATCAGACGACGCACATCCATCAAGACAATCGCGAAGCTAACCGCGGCAAAAGCATGGATCAACGCCATAGAAACGCTTGACAACATCGAAGGTTCTCTTCTTCCCAAAGCCAAAGACCGTAGAAGCAAAGAAGAGTTCGCTGCTTGCAGGAAAGCGTATAGATTGGTGGATGCTCATCTTGACAACGCGTTAAAGTATTTGTATCTTAAAGATTATCGGTTCATGAGAGCATATCAAGCTCTTGCGCTTGTGAATATTTCGATGTGTAGGACGAGTTTCTTTTACCCTACGCCTATGGTTTATGCGAACTGGAATATGAGGATCTTGACGGATATAGCGATTTATGCTGGCAAGATTCTTGCTCCTCCTCCTCCTCTAAGGACCAAGACCAAGAAGAAGACACCGTGAGGGTCATCGTTTCGGAGTCGAAGCTTGATTTTGTTAC
>NW_013621749.1:0-865 GCF_000695525.1 Brassica oleracea var. oleracea
GGATGCAAAAATTGTTATCAACTCTTTATTATTCATAATCATTAATTGCCTTATATACGTAAATCATATTAGTTAATTTCGTAGCTTTTATTTATGGAAAGAATACACACTTCTTATATTTTAGGTTAATATAATGTTCTCTAGTGGACATTAAACAAATTATGACATAAAAACCTTATTTTTTCCCTCGAACACATTCTTGAAAAAGTGAACACTATTGTTTTCACAATTGAATTATTTTGACTTTTATCTTACATATGGTTTTGAAAGCTTTCAAATCAACCATCGAACTAATACATGTCATTTTAATGTTTTTAGTCGTATACTTAAGGAAAACTTACATTTTTGTAATTTAAAGTCGTTTTAAAAAATTCAAAATATAACATATAAGAAAAAATCTAACATATAAGAAAAATATAACATATAAGGTGTTCTCATTTTTTTTATTTTAAAGTCGTTTTAAAAAAAAATATATAACATATAAGGTTTCCTCATTTTTGTAATTTAAAGTCATTTTAAAAAATTCAAAATATAACATATAAGAAAAAGTCTATTTTTTTTATTATATGGTTAGTGTGATTGTTTATTTTTTTAATACTATAAAATTAAACAAAATGAAGAAGAATGCAAATATTGTTATCAAATCTTTATTATTCATAATCATTAATTGTCATATATATGTAAATCATATTAGGTAATTTTGTAGCTTTTATTTAAGGAAAGAATACACACTTCTTATATTTTAGGTTAATATAATGTTCTTTAGTGAACATTAAACAAATTATGACATAAAAACCTTATTTTTTTCCTTCGAACATATTCTTGAAAAAAAGTGAACAGTATTGTTTCCACAGTTAAATTATTT
>NW_013621750.1:0-865 GCF_000695525.1 Brassica oleracea var. oleracea
GTTTGCTACACACATGGAAGAATTCTGCCGCAGTAAGACTTTCTTCCTCAACTTCATGCTCAGACATATCTCAAGGGCACAAAATACAATGGCGGACAAGCTTGCACGTGGTGCGAGGAGTTCTCCTTCAGCTATGCTATATGTCGATTCTTTCCCCCCGGTTTGGCTATCTAAACCGGTGGTCTCATAGGCTTTAGCCTTTTATGTTGTCAAAAAAAAATGATACTATATGAAAATAGACAGAGAAATATAAAGGTCCACCATAGAAAACACAACATGCACTCCCACATGTAATCAAAGAAATGAGAACTTAAAAAATAGGCGCACAAAAAAATAATTTTTTTTTGGATAAAATGTTAAATTATATAACAATTTTTAAATATTTGACAAAATACAGAGAAAACAAAGAAACAGAAAGACAAAAAACTACAACAAAGACTAATCTACAAAGGAAAACAACCAAAAGCAACAAACAAAAAATACTAGAAGATAAATTAAGGGGATCCTAGACGATGAAGCACCAATTTCGAGTATAGAACTCGAACATTTGCAAAGTTGCCGCAGATCCAAAGAACTGGAGTCCTCATCTTTGTTGCCACGAGCTCCTCCTTCCGAGACCAGCCCTCAAACCTCGTAAGTGGGAATAGCCTATAGATTCTCCAAGAACTATGCAAAAACGAACCAACTTCAGAAGATCAAGCTACACCCGGTGGCATAGGAGCTTCTACTGGCAGTCAGAGAAGCTGCCTCCGACCAGCATCCTCAAGCTACAAAATCCTGAAGAATCATCTCCCATGGTTGCAACGGAGCCGCCAAACTCAGATCGCTGCCTCTATTCAACACCTAATCACCACACTGCAGCGGA
>NW_013621751.1:0-865 GCF_000695525.1 Brassica oleracea var. oleracea
CCACCAAATCCTAATGATACATCGATAGCAAAAAATCTAGTAGAGTAATACAGCATACTTTTAAAACCTCGACTACAAAACTAGATTTCGTCTTGCCGCTTGGTGCGTGGCAAACTCATCAAAATTGTGAACTAGATAAGATTTTGATAAATCTAGAGAATAGATAAGATTTTGATAAAATATAGCCTAGATATTAAATTCATCAAAATTATGGACATGCATTAAATTCATCGAAGATTGTGGGCTAGACATTACATTCACTACAAATTATGGCATACCAAAACAAAATATAGTAAATTCGACTTATCCGTTGGTTTCGCCGTTCGGTGCATGGTTTATACCTAAACAAAATTAGGATTTAAGAGTAGTTCTACATTAGGATTTTGGGGCGGTATATTTGTATGTGGTCTAATTAAGTACAGTTTGACGTTTATCTATTCTATTAAAATAGAAATCACAATTTTATTTCATGAGTGATATTGCAAGTTGGACCATTATTAAAAAAGTTTATCAAATATACATAATTTCATGATAATATCTTTTAATATCTTTATTTTTATTTAAAATAAAATTAATATTTATTAATTTAAATTTTCAGTTGCATTTTAAATTTTAGTTATCTTAAAAAAAAACCAGAAATTTAAATTTAATTTATTTTTGATTTATAAACAAAAATTAAAAAATTATATAAAGTATTTGAAATACACGGAAAATTTTATGTTTACCACTTTCATACTATAACTTTTCATCTTTATCACTACTAAAATGTCATTTTCAAAAATATCTTCTTCAATGAGTGACAAAAGATTCTTATACTCGTGTTCTTTATATATATAATAAATAAATATTTAAATAAATAAAAAAT
>NW_013621752.1:0-865 GCF_000695525.1 Brassica oleracea var. oleracea
TAAAAGTCCCTGAGAGTCGTGAGATAGTCGGGAGAGACCATGCTCGGTGTGAGGGATGCGTTTGGCAACCTCAAGGGCCTCTTAGGAATCGGAATGTCTTGCGAAGGCGGAGGCGAGCCGCAAAGAGCTTTGTAGTTCGCATCCTTTGCTTCTTCCTCAACTTCAAACTCTTCTTTCGGGGCGATCACCTCATTGGCAGAAGAGTCACCCGAAGATGAGTGTGAGGAAGAATTCCTCTTTGAAGATCCTTTTCTTGAAGACATTTTCTTTGAGCAAAGAGATATCTTGGAGAAAAAATTTCTATCTTAGAGGAATCTTTTTTTAAGGGAAGAAGTGAGTAAAGAATTTGAAAAACTTACTTCCCTTACTTATACAATTTTTTGTTTCTCTTTACTACTCACCGTCGATCTTTCGACAAACGATTACGTCTAAATTTCACCTAGAACTGACCATACCGCAAGCTAGAACCTAACACCCAGGTCCACGGATCCTAGCTAGCTGGAGGGCTAACTGTTGGGGTCAAAATCAGTGCTAACTGTTGGGGTCAAAATCGGTCACGACGGAATCGATGTCCGAAAGTCCTCAGAAAAACTAAATCTCGGCCAAAACTTCAAAAGCTGAGAAAACGTATAGCCGAAACGGATCGCCCGGCGAGCTCGACCATGACACAAGCCAGCTCGCCCGGCGAGCACGATCGTGTTGCCGGTCGATTCACCGGCGAGCTCGACCATGACACAAGCCAGCTCGCCCGGCGAGCACGATCGTGTTGCCGGTCGATTCACCGGCGAGCTCGACCGCGACACGAGCCATCTCGCCCTGCGAGCACGACCGTGTTGCCGGTCGACTCGCCGGTGAGCTCGGCCGC
>NW_013621753.1:0-865 GCF_000695525.1 Brassica oleracea var. oleracea
GCATCCTCTTCAAATGTGAATGGTTCAATCCTGTTGTGAATCGAGGGGTTCGGTATAACAAATTTGGTGTTGTGGATGTCAATTCTGGGAGAAGATACAACAAGTTCGAGCCTTTCATCCTAGCTTCTCAAGCCGAGCAAGTTAGCTTCCTTCCATACCCTCGTCTTCGCAGTTCTGGGATAAACTGGTTAGCTGTTATATAAATTACACCTCGTGGACAAATTGTTATTGGAGAAGAACCACCTTTGCAAGAAGAAGACACTATCAATGAAGTTGATGTACCTGATCAACAACTTAATGAAATCCTTCTGATCGATCCGAAAAACCAACAATATGAAGATCTTCTGAAGATGCGAAAGATGAAGCACGTGAAGACGAGTTCGAGGGAAGCAACGATGATGATTATACTGATATTGATGAGAACAAAAATGATTTAGAGTGATGCAATATTGATGAGAACAAAAACGATTTTGAGTGATATAATATATGTAACAAATGTTGTATTTCTCTATTGTAATGTTCGTTTAAGGAAATATTGTTTTTATATCATATTAATGTATGTGTAACAAATGTTGTTTTATATAATATGTATTTCTTTAGATTTTAAAAAATTATTTGGAGTTTTAGGGTTTAAGTTGGAGAAAGAGTAAGAAGAAGTAAAGAAGAAGATGATGATGTTAAATGATATGTGACTTTGGGGTTTAAGGATTTCATTCTCGGGGTTTAGGGTTAAACGTAGTAAAGTCCTTGTAAAAATAACACGGGGCTGGTAACTTCGTCGTAAATGAAAAAAGACTGGCCTGTAACTTCGTCGTAATTGGTTAAATCAATTCCTCGTAATTTCGTCGTAAATGAAAAAAGACGG
>NW_013621754.1:0-573 GCF_000695525.1 Brassica oleracea var. oleracea
CTCCTCATAATCTATTCCTGGTCTTTGTGAGAATCCTTGTGCAACAATCCGTGCTTTATATCTAATGACATTACCATGTTCGTTTCTCTTTCTCACAAAGACCCACTTATGGCCGACTGGTTTAACATCATAAGGTGTCCGGACTAGTGGTCCAAATACATCTCTCTTCTTTAAAGAGTTTAACTCCACGTTTATAGCTTCTTTCCATTTGATCCAATCTGATCGTTGAGTGCACTCATAAATAGACGTGGGTTCATGATCCTCATTATCATCCATGATTTCAAGTGCTACATTGCATGCAAATATATCATCAATGTCGACATTCTTTATGTTCCATTGTATGCAGACAAGACATAGTTTATTGAGATCTCACTATTATCAGGACCTTCAGTACCTTGAATCTTGGCGTCCCAAGAATCAGTATTAGATACATCAGGGCTGGCCGCATCTAAGCATTCATGATCGGCTGCGATCGATATTAGGGTTTTGGGATCGGCCGCGGCTAAGTCCCAGGATTTAGGAACGGCCGCAGTCGTGTATAGGGTTTTAACAACCTCGGTTTCAATCTCTGCA
>NW_013621754.1:587-865 GCF_000695525.1 Brassica oleracea var. oleracea
AACCTATTGGTCTACCACGTTTCAAACGTTGTCTAGACTCTGTAGCAACTTGATTGTGTCCCTCTTGAACATCAATTCTGATTGGTGCATTAGCAACTGGTATATATGACTTAGTCACTCTTTTCGGGTCAGCAAAGGAATCTGGCAATTGATTAGCTAGCTTTTGTAAATGTATAGTCTTCTGGACTTCTAAATCACATTCCTGAGTCCGAGGATCTTGTCAAGATAAGAATGTTTGATTCCATGTAATCTTTTTTACCAGCTTATTGCTATCTCCC
>NW_013621755.1:0-500 GCF_000695525.1 Brassica oleracea var. oleracea
GAATCTTCAGGCGTCTGCGACGTCTCGCGATGCTGAAGATTTGTTATCATTTCGTATGCCGCGTTTCGTGCTTGAATTGTTCGCGGGCTTGAAGATGTTTCGCGATGTTGCAAGGGATTAGTCTTAGCCCTGCGTTTGGGAAACATTCTGGTTTGACTACTGATGTTCGCAGCCAGAATTGTTGTTCCTGTTTGGATTTGATTTGTGATCGAGGAGTTAGGACCAAGGGGTCGCGTAAATTTGTCCTCGGAAAGAGGCATCCTCCTATACCGTGATTTGTGTGGTGTTGGCCTTCCGAGATTTCTTTCGTGTCTATTTGAGGATGTTCCGTATAGCTATAGGAGCTCTGTTACGAGTTTTCCTTACATGCCACATTTTACGAGTAAAACACAACGGGCTTAAAGTGAATCGCAGTATATGGAACTTGGTCGATTTTTGACAAGTGGAACCTTTCCGTTAACTGTTTGGTTGTTAGGACTGAGTTTTGTTATGACGAATTT
>NW_013621755.1:715-865 GCF_000695525.1 Brassica oleracea var. oleracea
CGTCCTTAAAGGGGATGCTGTAACCTAGTTCGGCTTCGAAGGAAAGGCGTAATTGGGCGAGTGACGAATGGCGTTTATCGAGATTGATAAGCCGAGTATTTACTGCCCATGGTGGTAGAAAACGTTTTTCCACTTTAGGGTTAATTTATA
>NW_013621756.1:0-865 GCF_000695525.1 Brassica oleracea var. oleracea
AATTTATTTGGAGTTTAAGGATTTTGATAGGAGATTTGGTAGAGTTTTTTTTTAAAAAATAGATTTCCTAAGATCTTTAAAAAAAAACATTTTCTAACAACAATCTATCGAAACCACGCTAAAAGTGTAATCTATTTAGAAGAGTATGTGTTTCAAAAAAAAAAAAATTTATACAAGTATTGTTTTTACATATCATGCCAACAAGGAAACAACGCCATAAATCATTCCACACCTATCAGAAAAAATATGTTGTGAGATTACACTACTATTGTCAACCATAAAAATTAAAAAACACATAAAAATGTTCACTTACTCATGCATATATCACCATTGAGATCCACTAATAATACAATTCTTCTACATATCTGAAGCAATGGTTGTTATCTATTCAGTAGCATCACTACAACAAAACAGCAAGGATACTGAGGGAAAAAATCGTCGGAATTATTCCGACGACATACCGACGAAACAAGTCCTCGGAAATAATTCCTCGGAATTTCTTCTTTCCTCGGAAATCCCTCGGAATTTTCCGACGGAATTATGAGGAAACAAATTTCCGAGGAAATGCCGAGGATCACTAATTTGTCGGAAATCTCCTCGGAATATACCGAGGGAGAACTTCGTCGGGATATTTCCTCGGAAGTTCATCGATCGATGCGTTTTTGGACATATATCCATCAATCGATCCGTTTATAAAAAAACGTTCGGAATATACCGAGGAACATCTTCCTCGGAATAGACCGAGGGACATGTTCCTCGGAATATACCGAGGGACATGTTCCTCGGTAGATTCTGAGGAAGATGTCCCTCAGTATATTTCGAACGTTTTTTTATAAACGGATCGATCGATGGATATATGTCCAAA
>NW_013621757.1:0-864 GCF_000695525.1 Brassica oleracea var. oleracea
GTGTTAGTAACTCAATTGAAAGTCCCACTAGCCGAGTGGTAAAATACTTTGCCATTAGTCCTAATCAACCCGACTTCGAATCCAGTGGTGTGCTTCTTTTTATTCTCAAATCATGTGAAAAGACGTCATTTTATCTCATTTGAAAACGACGTCGTTTCGCTTAACGCCAACATTTAACACTGTCTTAACTATGGATTCACGGTGTGTAAAATGGCAAGTCAATCTTAAGTTGCTTAATAAACTAAAAAAGTCAATAAAAGTACAATATTTGTTTGGCCAGACTCGAGTACAAATTTGTTTTGGCGATTCGTGTAAAGTTCATGTTTTTTTTGGCCGAATTCTCAAAAATTTAAAGACTTATTTAATAAAACATTAAATTAGTACATAAGAACATGTATAATGTTGTCATTGACTCGATTGGTGTATTTGAATTTTATTTTATTTTTACTTTTCATTCAATTTTTTATTTCGGGTTGTGTTCAGTTTAAACATTTAGGTATAGTATTTTCTCTAATCATAAGTACAAAGTTTATAACAATTCATCTACTCACTATGATTATAAAATACAAATATTAACTTGAACTTATGTGTGAAAACATATTTTAATTATAAAATAAAATGATTTATTATTTTATAGTTTTTATTAAATTAAAACATCAAACAAAACCCGTTGCAACTCAACGGGTTCATATCTTGTAAATAAATAAAGTTGCTTACCAATTTCTTAGGGCAGCACAATTTCTTCTTTCCTTTCTCGTTCTCACTGAGAATCTCTTCATGGTAGAACGTTGCATGCATGTACGTTCCTGTGTATTCCCATACACCAATAATTCTATGACATACATACTAGTCAAGAAAAGTTTT
>NW_013621758.1:0-593 GCF_000695525.1 Brassica oleracea var. oleracea
AAAATCCCTTGTAGATTTCAAAGAGAAGGAGTTAATGTTCTTAGGATATTTTGGTGAGAGATCTGAGTTGGGTTTGACATTTGAGAATGATTGTGTAATTGTATGTTTGGGAAAAGGGTAGAACAATGGAGATTGAGCATTGTATGCATGAGTTGATCCCTTTCTTAGATATATTATGTGCAATGTCAAGGCTACTTGTTTCGAGAGTAAACCACCTTAAAGATTTTATGTTTCGAACCTCTTGATCACTTGAATAAAAGCCTTCCCTCACCCAACCAAATGACTTGGACCAACTGACCATTTGCAAGAATTCACCTGATGTTTTGTGCTTAATAAATGTGAGAGTTGGTTGATTTGAATATGTGGATGCTTGATGATGAGTGTAAGGGCAGAAAGAGTTGAGATAGGCCTAGAGAAGCTAGAGTGTAATAAGAGAGTGTGCTCATGCTGGATTAGATGTTGAATCGAGTGTTAGTTGTGTTTCTTTTGGCTAAGAGCTCCCATCTTCAAATCTCTCTCCCTATGAGTTCTAGAAAGTTCACTCGTGGACAAGTAAAAGAACAAGTTTGGGGGAGTTGATATCTTGCATATTT
>NW_013621758.1:733-864 GCF_000695525.1 Brassica oleracea var. oleracea
TAAAGATGATCATTGGACGAGCAGAGCGTTGGGAGCGACTTCCCGGAGCGACACCAGCAAGTCGCTCTGACCTGCCTTATTAGGGCGACCTTACCAGAGTGATACGGGGAAGTCGCTCGCCATTTCATCCC
>NW_013621759.1:0-864 GCF_000695525.1 Brassica oleracea var. oleracea
TGGTGGTAGAAGGTCAGCCCATTCCAAAAGGTCAAAGGAACCGAAAGACAAAGGGGTAGCTCTTTCTCAAGAGGAGGAGAATGAAGACATAACTGAAGAAGACAAAGCCCCGCACAAGCGAGCCAAAGTGTCTAAGGGGAAGAAGGTCGACACTGAGAGCGATAGAACCAAGACACCAACTGAAGATGAGCTATATGGGCATTTGAAGAATGGTGTATTGTGGCCTCCAACTCGATTTGCAGATATCAAGATCATGGAAGAGTTGGAGATAGGTGACGACATCAAGCAAATGTTGGAGCACATGAACATGCAAAGCTTCTTCACTATGGCCTATCCTACCTACGAAGATGAGTCTTGTCAGTTCTTGTCATCATTGGTAGCTACTTTTCACACCGCCAAACACATGAGGCAAGGATGGGGAAATATCAAGTTCAAAGTCCATGGGAAGGTTTACAACATGACCTTCAAGGAGATTGGACAAGCTCTTGGTCTTCAGGATTTGGAGGAATCTTCCATCCCTATCCTATATGATGCCCCTAGGGAGGAAAGCATGGCTAGAATGGTTTGGAAGGTGTTGGCGGGGAAGACTCGCAAGCCAAGTCGTGACAAGAATGCTTCCATTCGCCACCCTTCAGTGCGCTATCTCCACCGGTTAATTGTCCACACCATCTTTCCAAGAAAGGAACCAGGCACTGTTAATGATGAGGAGCTACAACTTCTTCACCAAACCGTTCAGCATTATGCTCATCCTTCTCAGTTGCCTTTTGTCGATACTGATTTATACGAGAACTTTGGAATGGTGGGATTCTTTGTGAAACGCCTCGTCCACTACAAGGAATGGGCTTGGACAATAAGTGACTCAGA
>NW_013621760.1:0-864 GCF_000695525.1 Brassica oleracea var. oleracea
GAACCTATGTATCTGTAATATTTTCTGCTTCCGATCTTAATTTGTTTCGGATCAATCATCCTTACATGTTTCTCTGCGTCATCCAGATCAGTAATGGCCTCTAATTCCTTCTCCAACTAGTACAAGCCAAAAGTTAGAGATAAATAAATTATATACTATCGATAATAATTAAAATATAGAAATTAATTGATAAATAATAGGTATTAAGTTTTTATTGTGTGTACCGATCTGATAAAAGTATCAGCTCTTCCGATTTTGTACAAGACAGTCACAACAGCCATTCTCCCCTTCTTGCCTTCGTGGACCATATGCAGCTCAAGTGCAAACCTGGTTTGCATGTTACATACTACGTATATAAGATATATCATATATCCAAGAATCATATATATCTCCTAACAACTTGACCCCAAAAAAGAATCAGATATATAAAATTATATTTATTTATTATACTTTAACAATTACAGAATTATTGATTTTCTAAAACTATATATATCAGATATATCCAAGATTTTTGGTGTAATTTCCTTCTTCTCAAAATGAATTGGATACCTTCTTCCATTGATTGTATGCTCAGAGGGAGAGTGCCAGTGAAGCTGTTGGAGTTCATATTGAAATCCATTAATCTTAATACTTCCTGCAGCTCCATCTTCAAATTTTAGCTGTTCAGCAATATCAGCACATAATAACTATCAATTAGTAAAAACACATAAATCCCAATGGTTTTCATGTTTGACTAGTTATGGATAGAAACTCAACAAAATAAATGAAAAAGCATGTGCTTAAGTAAAATATAGCTGGGTCTCCTGGGTATTATATGTATATACCATAATGTCATGGCCTCTGTTCTTGATAGTGGCATTGGAA
>NW_013621761.1:0-864 GCF_000695525.1 Brassica oleracea var. oleracea
GTAAGTAAGTAGTTCCGTATGAAATTTAGAAAACTTTCATATCTGTCTGGAGGTCAATCTTAAGTGTTGGAAGCTACTGCTAAGGTACTCCCCTTCATCTATAAAGGATAGGCAATTGAGAGAATAGGGCGATAGCCTGGTTTTGATTGAATATCCTTTCCTGTGCTTATCTTGTATGAGGTATACCGAAGATCTGAGTCAAAGTAGGTAAGAGAAGGGGATGGATGTCTGAGCGGTTGAAAGAGTCGGTCTTGAAAACCGAAGTATTTCTAGGAATACCGGGGGTTCGAATCCCTCTCCATCCGCGAAGTCATAAGTTCTCTCTTGCCGCCTGATAAGAACGAATCGGATCGACTCGACTGATATGATAGATGGAATGGGTACCTTGTGTTATGATTTTGTTAGGACTTTGTCTCCCTTTCGTTATCTTCTCCCGGTTGGGGGTGGATCACCTTACCCACAAACAAAAGGAATAACAGAGAATGCCCAGTCAATAATAATTAAAAATCTAATGGCAACTCGAATTGAATACAGGTAAAAGGCAGATAGGAATGACTGAAGATAGGAATCTATTTATCAAACGGCTTGCGCCCCTGCACGTGCACCTTATCGGATATCGCCCTTGGAACTGGCAGAACTTAGGAAGCAGATGACAGACTTGCTGGATGCAGGCTTTATCCAGCCTTCCAAGCCACCATATGGGGCCCCTGTGCTGTTCCAGAAGAAGCAAGATGGCTCTTTGCGCATGTGTGTGGACTATCGTGCACTGAACAAAGTGAGAGTGAAGAACAAGTATCCTATCCCTTTGGTGGCAGACCTCTTTGACCGATTGTCCAAAGCCTCTTTCTTCACAAAGCTGGACCT
>NW_013621762.1:0-864 GCF_000695525.1 Brassica oleracea var. oleracea
GTAACTTTTTCCTTTTGGAAAAGAGGTAGTAAATCACTTTTAAGTTTAAGTGTATTTTCTTATAAGAAGGGTGGAAATTGTACTCCCATTTAGAAAATATGAAATGAACGATCACAGTTGTAAGAAACATTACAATTACTTTAATGATATTGCAGTGGTATGTAGTAACGGATTGTCTACATAAAATGTAATTTTCTTACGAAGACAAAAATAATGGTAAACTTTGATAAAATTGTCGTAAACTTTATAGAAAGAAAAATTCTACAAACCATAATAACGGAACAAAAGTGTTAAAGCTTAGTTGATGTAATCTATATATAAACAAGTGAATTACTTTTATTTCTCAATCAATTCCATGATCATTTTTCACAATTTACAATACTTATAGCTAGGCTAGAATATGGCTCAAGAAATCAATCTAGATAGGGCTTAACTCCATATGATCCGTGGGTCATAAAGAAGAATTTAACTGACTATGATCTTTGTTTAGGTGGTCATTTGGAGACCCAGGTTCTACTGAACTGAACTAGAAATGTTTTCTTTTATCACAATTGATAAGACGGTAAAGACGAGCATTCTTTTTTTAATAACTCCAATAAATTTTCCACGCCTAGACTATTATATTTACTTCTACCAAAACAAAAGGTTGAAGATTTTATAGTACCAGAGATGGATTATATTACGTTCAAGAATTTGGGATTACCAAAAGGTGCTGAAATGAATATTCATATTGTAGAGGAATGAAGCTAATTATTACATAGTGGTCTTAATCCAATACCAAGGCAGGTACATGTTTAAGAGTGAACGGAGCCCTTTGGCTAGAGCAAAAGCTTACAAAACAAACGATGAAACTGGACTCATGTG
>NW_013621763.1:0-168 GCF_000695525.1 Brassica oleracea var. oleracea
AAACTTTTTTTGTGATTAAAAACTATTATTTGAGATTTTTTTTTTTATAAAAATCTATATTTATATTATATAAATTTCTATTTTTATTAAACATTTTTAATATTATTAAAACTATTTTTTGTAATTATTAAACTATTTTTTATTTATTAAAACTATTTTTTGTTTATT
>NW_013621763.1:278-581 GCF_000695525.1 Brassica oleracea var. oleracea
ATTTCAATATTTATTAAATATTTTTTTTTTAATTTATAGGTCTCATGATGATGAGACCCGGCCTCGACAGCGTCGTGGTCTGGTGGTACGGGGAGCCAGTCTCGGGATTCCAGCCATTTTCAGGATTCCCCTTCGCCCCACAGCTCCTACCATACATCTCCCTTTGCTGCACCCGCTCCTGCTCCTCTCGCTCCCGCTGCTGCACCTGCTCCTGCTCCTCCGGGTCCTCCGGGAGTGATGAGTGTTGCGGAGTTGGTTTGACAGCCCGGTTGTGACCATCTTCCCTATCTCACTCCGTATCCA
>NW_013621763.1:596-864 GCF_000695525.1 Brassica oleracea var. oleracea
CAAACATGGTAATTAAACATATTTTTTTTTCATTAAAATTTGATTCATTATTAAGCGTTTGTTCTTTTTATTAGGTTCAACCGATCCGGGAATGGGATCAGCCCATGGATCAACCGTATGATGTACTCGGCCCTCGACAGGGGACATCCGACTTTCACTCACTTCCCTACCGACAAGCAGCATCTGTGGTTTCGTCAGTTTGCGATAAGTATTCTATTTTCTTACTTATATTTTTAATTTTTAATATAAATTTTCTACTAATTGTGTT
>NW_013621764.1:0-157 GCF_000695525.1 Brassica oleracea var. oleracea
TAAACGATAAAAGACACAGGATGTCCGCTCCAGCAGCTAACAATGTCATTTCTTTCAAGGACCGGGCAACGGCCGATCAGGCAAAACCCCACAACGATCTCCTTGTCATCGAGCTGACGATCCAGGACATCGACGTAGCGAGAGTGTTGGTCGACAC
>NW_013621764.1:218-864 GCF_000695525.1 Brassica oleracea var. oleracea
TCAGACCTTCAAGGAAAATTCGGACTCTCGAAAGATGCTACTATGACTCTCGGCTCGATCGACCTCGTTGTTAAAGCCGGGAACGTCATCAAAGTCACAAAATTCTTAGTCATCAACCGCCCAACATCGTACAACGCGATCGTCAGTACTCCATGGCTGAATTCCATGCGAGCGATCCCTTCGACATTCCATCTGTGCCTTAAGTTTCCAACCCCTTGTGGAGTCGAAACTATACAAGGAGACCGCAGGATGTCGCAAGTATGTTTCACCGCCGAGTTAAAAAGAAAGAACTTTGCGATCGAAACTTCCCATAAAAAGAAAAGAAAATTGACTCTCGATGAGAACGCTGTAGCGACCGTGTTCCGAAGATCGATGTTAGGATGATCTAAGGACTGACTGGCCGAACTGTGAGAACGTACTGAATGGATTGGATGATGCTAGAAAGAGCTGATCAGAGTTCGAAGGACTTTCCGTGGGTGGATGGGAGAACTTGGATCGGCGCTTGATTAGTAGCGACTGAGCGGAACCATGTACCCGATTAAAGCTAGGAACGGATCCGTTTTTGAGCCAAACAAAGCTCCATCAGTTGGTCTTACGCGCGGGTTATTGGACAGGCCGTTCGGTTTGTTGAAACTCAGGATGTTCG
>NW_013621765.1:0-569 GCF_000695525.1 Brassica oleracea var. oleracea
CTCTTTCATGGTATATGGGCATCGTTTTATTTTTTTGTCAATTAATTCAGTAAAACTTCGTAGTACTCCCTAAATTGGTGGACTAACCACTATAAAATCGATATTCTCTAGAAAACCGGAGACAACAAAGGTTTCAAACCTCTTTGACCTTCATCATATGTTAGTGAAGAATGCAACTATGACTTAAAACAGTATTTTCCTATTTTTGATTTTTTCTCAAAATCTATGTGTTAACCCATACTAAAATATTGAATTTTTCAGTAAATGTTATGTATACTGAAACCTATGATCTTTAGTGTTGTTTTAAAATTTCTAAACACATACTACATATGTATTAATGTAGTATAAGGGCGTCGTTTTAATTTTTTGTCAATTAATTCAGTAAAACTTCACAATACTCCTTAAATTGGTGGACTAACCACTATAAAATCGATATTCTCCAGAAAAACGGAGACAAAAAATGTTTCAAACCTATTTGATATTCATCATAGGGTAGTGAAGGATGCGGGTAAGCACTAAAACAGTATTTTCATATTTTTGATTTTTTCTCAAAATCTATGTGTTAACCC
>NW_013621765.1:652-864 GCF_000695525.1 Brassica oleracea var. oleracea
TTTAAAATTTCTAAACACATTCTACATTTGTACAAATGTATGTTAAAGTCTATTTCATGGTATATGGGCATCGTTTTGATTTTTTGTCAATTAATTCAGTAAAACTTCATAGTACTCCCTAAATTGGTGGCATAACCCCTATAAAATCGATATTATCTAGAAAACCGGA
Source organism: Brassica oleracea var. oleracea (assembly GCF_000695525.1). Lineage (NCBI taxonomy): Eukaryota > Viridiplantae > Streptophyta > Magnoliopsida > Brassicales > Brassicaceae > Brassica > Brassica oleracea. The sequence goes on from NW_013621765.1 coordinate 822, forward strand.
GACAACAAAAGTTTCAAACCTCTTTGACCTTCATCATATGTTA
>NW_013621766.1:0-548 GCF_000695525.1 Brassica oleracea var. oleracea
ATAGATTATAAAAGGTTCTTAAAAACATTGGTCAATTTTCGTTTCTTCATTACCGGGTCAATTCAGTTTTGGCTTATAATAAGCTTACAAAGTTCTATTTAAAATAAAATGTGGTAAGAATAATCCACAATTAATACACATATTGTTAATTAAACAGTTTGTTTATATGCTTTTGAATTGCCTTTTATCAATTAAATAAATTAACATAGTTATTTACTCATCAACAATTAGATTTTAATAAATTCTGAGACAATTGTTTTTAAAAAGTCATAATCCAAATATTCATTTAACTAACCAAACATGTTTTTATGAAACATACCTAAATTTTTTTATTATCTAAAATATTTTTTTTTTTAAATTAGATCACTAATAATAATAAATCGTAGTACATGGTAACCCTTTTCCGAGAAAAGTAACTTCTCAATCGGGGAAAACATTTTGTGAACCGCTAAAACATCATAATCGCACCACTAATTTATATTGTAACTATATCAAGTAGGAGATATATTTAATTTTTTAGATTTTTATTTTTTATTTTAAAAAATATT
>NW_013621766.1:608-864 GCF_000695525.1 Brassica oleracea var. oleracea
AACAGATAGTTACTATTATTTAAATTTCATCAAAATATTTATTATGATTTAGACCTAAATATACATATAAAACTATTAGATATGCATTTAAAAGAATTAGATAAGAGTATTTTAAATACAAACATGCATAAAATAAGTATATAATAATACATTCATTCTAAAAATTTGGTAAATACAAAAAAGTTAGATATATTGCATAAGGATTAATCTTTTATGTCATTCAAATAGAAATACATATAAAATTATAATAAAATAT
>NW_013621767.1:0-864 GCF_000695525.1 Brassica oleracea var. oleracea
GAATATTCACTTTTATATTTTTTAAAAAAATCGATTTAAAAAAAAAATGAAAAAGGAACAAAAAAAAGCGACAAATCGATCTGAGAATATTCACTTTCATCTCAGAGAAAAATATCCTATATTTAGAAATTCAAATTCAAAGGGGTGCTACTGGTTGTTGTCGATGGAACATTCTTGAAGAGGCGTGTCCTATTTTTAGAAATTCAAATTCCTATTTTTAGAAATTCCAATATTTGAGAATATTCACTTTCATCCCAGAGAAATCAAGTTTAAAGAGTTGAAATCATGTTTGGTCGGTTCAAATCAAGTGGGAATCAATCCGGATATAATCATACAAAACAAAAAAAAATCGATTTGGGATTCTTTCCTCGGCACGAGATCGATCGATCTATTCTTACAGATCGGTCGATCTGTGTAAATCGACCTTCGCCGATCGAGTGAAATGGACCAGGTCGATCAGTATATATTTCGCATTTTTTTTTGTTCTGAATAATGATCGGGATCGATCAATCCACTATAACTTGTAAAGTGGGATCGATCGATCCCCCTTGTCGAACTCAATATATATCTTTTTAAAAAAATTACAATTTTAAGGGCATTACTGCCATTTTGGAAAAAAATTAGTCTAATAGGTCATAAAGTAGTATAATTTAGTCTAAAGGGACATAGTTACCATTTTTTTGCTCTAAAAAAACAGATTTCCAAATTATGTATCATGTATTAAGTTATTAATCACTTGGCACTTTGGCAGAGATATGGAACCTAAAATCCAAACAAGTCTACAATAAAAGTTTCGTTTTGTCTTGCGATATAATAGTATACTAGACCTTGACCCGTCCGACCGGACGGGTATTTATTTTATGT
>NW_013621768.1:0-864 GCF_000695525.1 Brassica oleracea var. oleracea
GTAATAACTAATATAAATATTAATACAAAAAATAATTAAGCCGGGAGAGAAATTCGAATTCTCATTCTTAATTCATGAAATTATTGTTCTACCTATTGAACTATCCTGGCTAATACAATAAATACGAACAATAAAAATCATAAATAAAATATTATGTAATAAAAAAGTTATAAATTATTATGTTGGGGCGACTCGAACACCCAATAGGAAATACCAAAAATTTATGACTTACCTATTAGTCGACAACATAAATTAAAAATATAACTTTATTAATATAGGTAACAAGACTTGAACTTGTAAAGTATTAAACTTCCCCGTCCTAAGCGGAGTCTGGTTACCAATTTCAGCATACCTATACTAATAGTGTAAAAGTTTCCCATATATGCTCGAGATAAGATTTGAACTTACAACCTAATCAGCTTCAATGATTCGCTCTACCAATTGAGCTTCTCAAGCGTTAGTTATCATAACTATATTGTGGAGTTATCAGGACTCGATCCTGAAATAACGATATGCAAAATCGTCGTTTTACCAGTTAAACTATAACCCCTAATCTATCCAAAAAACGATTCGAACGTTTACGGCTTGCGCCACTTAAGCTTAAATTAAGACTGTCTACCAATTCCAGCACTCGGATTATATAAGACTAAAATGACTTGAACATTTACTCAAACCATCATGAGTGGTTCGCTTTAACCAATTAAGCTATAGTCTTTGATTGCGTACTTAGGGGTTGCACCTAAATTACAAGGTCATGAGTCTCATGTGTTACTATTACACTAATACGCATTAAGAGATAGGTGAATTGAACACCTGACCTTTCGCGTGTAAAGCGACAGCTCTACCAACTGAGCTAATCTCTTG
>NW_013621769.1:0-864 GCF_000695525.1 Brassica oleracea var. oleracea
GCGCTTCGACATATAAATGAGATAAACAATGCCATAAAGAAAAAAAAGATTTTCTGGATTATAAAATACAAAAACACAACATTGAATATTTTAAACATCGTCGAACGATGACCTTAGTTGAGAAAGACGGTCTCTGTGTTATATAAGTTTTTAGTTGAGTTTAAACATCAACACCGCAACAAGGGAATAAAAATCTCTGACCTAACAAAACCTCATCTTCCCAACACCTGCAAAGCATCAACCTAATGGTTTTGGCTCTGAGACTAGCATCTCATTGCGTGCAATGCATAACAAACAGCATATAACAACGTTCCAATGATAACAGGATAACAAGAGTGCAAAGAGGAAACACATAAGATAAATAGTGCATTACATTTTTTTCACTTTTTTTGACAGTATAAGACACATGTCGCTGGAGGGACACTTTTCTTCTAGAGAGAGACTTCGTTCGGACGAAATTGCCCTTCGCTGAGTAATCTGAGGTATGGAACAAGATTGTGTCGATTTGTGTCTAGTTGGTGGAGACCTCATTTAGTTACGTTTGTGTTTCGTAGTAGGAGTTATCAAGATTGGTTTATAGGTAAGTGGGACACATTATAGCCGTTGGATGTGATTGAATCCAATGGCGATGGGCTTTTGACCGATTTGAGTTTCACAATAGATTTTAAACCATCAGATTGGAGAGGAGAGGGGGGGGGGGGGGAAACTAGATCGATTTATTTGAATTTTTTGAAATTACTACTATCAATTTCCCTCTATTTATTTATGTGATTTATTTGACCTATTAAAGTATATCAATAAATATATTAGACATAATTAAATTATAACTTTTTGTTGTCAACATTTTAAGATCCATTTTGGTAT
>NW_013621770.1:0-863 GCF_000695525.1 Brassica oleracea var. oleracea
CCAATCCTCGATTTATTTTTCTTAATAATTATATATAAATTCTTCTTTTTTTGCTTGCAACAAGAAGATTTGTCTCAGCCATAAGGTAAATTAGAAACCCCATATTCACTTTTGCTTAAAGCTTCGAACTTTAGAGTTCTTGATGAGGTTTATGCAAACTAATTGACATGTTTGATTTTAGTAAAGTCTCTATATTTTGTTGTTTGTTCACGTATCGTGATCCCTGCCTTGCTCATGATTGGTTGATATGAAACAGTTTGATCGTTTTGATGCATTTTGATGATATGAGCTAGTTAGTTGTTTCTGCTAGTATGACTGATGTTCTGTTTTATCTAGCGTGATCGACTCATTTGCATGAGTTTAATTTTTAAATGTGAACTGTTCTGTTCCATAAAAAACTTAAGTCTTTAATTATGATGTGTTGTGTTGGCTTTGTAAGCTTGGTTTTGTTGTTGTAAGCATACACATTCTGCTTTGGGTTGTGTGTGTTGCGATTGACACATAGCGTTTCTTTGGGAGCAGCATTCAGTTCTCCGACGTCTAGCAAGTATAGCTTTGAGTTCTCAGGTGGTGGTGGAGGAGGGAAAGGAAGAAGATTCGTGAAGGTTTTGGTTGGGTTCGTAGTCGAGAGGTGCTTTACTGTCTCTTCTTTTCTGATGCACTTTTGGTTCTTTGGCATTGGATCATCTTGAGTGGCTTAGTGCTATGTTTTGTAGAAACTAGTGTTTGGATTAGTCGTCAGGGAATTTCAGTTCTGATATTGAGGCAGTTTGTGTGTAGTCTTTTACTAATCCTGAGATTGATCAATGGATATAGCTTTGAAACTTGTAACTTTATTTTTGTTTTCACCACTCATGTGTTTT
>NW_013621771.1:0-863 GCF_000695525.1 Brassica oleracea var. oleracea
ATTCTTTATCGATGCTTGAAGAAGTAACCTTCATCTCTCTCTCTCTAAATATATGTATGTATATATTTCTCAGTACAATGTCTTACAAATACGCTTATCTGTTTTGTTGAAACATTTGATTTGTTTTGGACTTTCCGGGGAATGGTAACATCAAATATGTGTTATTTACAATCTACATAAATACATTGTCAAAACTGCAAACTTCCTTTGATTGTGTCTCTTGCTGTTTGTTCTAGGAGGCACATATTATGAAGAAAAAGGGGATCTTATGAGTGTGCTCATGCTTGATGAAAAGATTTCTCCTCAAGTTATGAACAACTCATGTGTATCTTGCAAGTGTTCTCACAGAATCAATATATCTGGAAGCGAAAACTCAGCCGCAAGTGATCATGATCCGCTGCAACAAGCACATCCATTGGAGACAACCACTGCACATGTTCTGCCTCCTTGCGGTGGGAGCACTGTTGAGGAGCTACTGGTTTTAGCATTTGAGTGTTTGCTCAAAAAGGCTCGCAATACTTAACCGACCAAGTTAGAAAGATTAGAATCCTACTCTTTACTTGCAATCCTTGATTTCATATATTATGTGTGCAGATTATTCATACAATAAAATCTTGCTTCACTTTATTCCACCACCGTTTTTATTAGCATAGTCGCTAAATTTGGTTATTTTACTAACAAAAAAAAACTAAGTTTGTTACCCAATTAAAACTGCTGCAACCTCCTACAGTCAGCTCAATCTGCTACCAACAAGGATATATTCTTTCTTTTAAAAGATGCAAAAAATTAACTACGAGATTGAATGACATGAAATATATTTTTTACAATTCATAAATAGAATAAATGAGTTAATAATATATATA
>NW_013621772.1:0-863 GCF_000695525.1 Brassica oleracea var. oleracea
TTAGGATTATCAAATATTTTCCTTCATCCTAACAGAAAAAAATTTCTGGTGAATAATGATTATCCACTCAAAATTTATGAATACACAGTAAAAACTCTATAAATTAATCATGTTGAGACTATAATATTTTATTAATTTACAGAGTTACTAATTTACAATTTTTCAGATTTTATTTATTCTAAAATATAATTTTTATAACAGAAAATAAAATATTTTATTTTATTGTATATACATTAATTAAAATTTTGAAATACGAATTTATATGACATTTATTGTATTTTTTGGTAAAAATATAAATATGCTTCATAGAATTTAAATGTGGTTTTAGATATAATTTTTTGTACTAAATGTCATCAAAAATTGTCATGGATAATGATTATCCACTCAAAATTTATAAATAGAAAAAAAGTCTGTAAAATATCTATAAAGTTATTAATTTACAAAAAAAACATTTTTATATTTTTTATTTCAAAATATAATTTATATAAAATAAAATAAAACATTAATTAAAATTTTAAAATATAAATTTTATATGACTTTTATTATATTTTTCGGTGAATATAAATATATTTCATAGAATTTAATTATGGTTTTAGATATAATTTTACGTACAAAATGTCATCAAAATATATTTAAATATTGAAATATAAATATAATTTCATTATGAACATAAAAAAATAATACGCTGGTTTGTTCTTATTTATATAAAATTTATATACGTGTAGACTGTTAATTTATGATTTTAGGGGGACTATATATTTACATAAGTTTTCTTAAAAAAATTATTTTATTATTTTATCGATTTACATCATATTTTGAACCAGTTAAATTTGAGACTTTGGTTTATCAACTTATTGAGTATT
>NW_013621773.1:0-353 GCF_000695525.1 Brassica oleracea var. oleracea
CTGGAATTCCACGCCTCAAACAACGAGGACGAATACGAAGCACTCATTGCAGGGCTGCGTTTGGCTCACGGTTTGAAGATATGAAACATCCACGCTTACTACGACTTCCAGTTAGTGGCAAGTCAGTTCAGCGGAGAGTATGAAGCCAGGGACGAACGGATGGACGCGTACCTCAAACTGGTCCAAAAACTAGCTCAAAAGTTTGACTGTTTTGCCTTTACGCGAATTCCCCGTTTCGAAAACTTCCAGGCAGATGCTCTCGCGGCCTTAGCATCAAGTTCTGATCCAGGACTTAAAAGAGTAATCCCGGTCGAGTTCATCGAACATCCGAGCATCGGATCACCAATCGTCGT
>NW_013621773.1:394-863 GCF_000695525.1 Brassica oleracea var. oleracea
TCAAGTTCTGATCCAGGACTTAAAAGGGTAATTCCGGTCGAGTTCATCGAACACCCGAGCATCGGACCACCAATCGTCGTCAACCGCATAGAAGGTCAAGATCACGAGGAAGAAGAAGTTACAATACAACCGCAATCGGAGCAATCTGATTACGGCTGCGATACCCCATGGCTGCAGACAATTCGAGACTACATTATCAACGGACACCTGCCCACCGAGAAATGGGCAGCCCGCAAAGTCCAAACACAGGCCGCGCGCTACGTAACAGTGGACGGCGAAATTTACAAATGGAGATTCTCCGGACCACTCATGACGTGCCTGGAAGGGGAAAAACCGAGAAAGGTGATGGAGGAAGTACATTATGGGTCCTGCGGCAACCATTCCGGTGGAAGATCGCTGGCAGTAAAAATCAAACGCCATGAATACTACTGGCCAACGATGATCGGAGATTGCGAGAAGTTCGCACGAA
>NW_013621774.1:0-108 GCF_000695525.1 Brassica oleracea var. oleracea
GCTCGCGTCCCCGATCAGCTTCAGCCCAAGGCGTTCCTGATCCTAGCCTAGACGTTCGTTTCTCGAGAGCAGCTCCAGCACGCGACCTCTTCCTCGTTCGCGACAGCA
>NW_013621774.1:384-863 GCF_000695525.1 Brassica oleracea var. oleracea
TCGATAAACCCTAACCATATATTTATAAACCCTAAATAATATAAGTATCAGAATTAATTATACTATAATTATCAAATCACATATTAAAACTCTAATCGAATATTTTGAAATAAAAAATGTTTTCGGTTTTGATCATTGAGGTTTTAAATCTGATTGAATCTGATGCTATGTTGCTAGAATTGTTTGACCGTTAAATTGATAGATTTATTTTCTCATCCTGCTTGGTTAATTGTTCATCTGATTTAAAATTGCTTAAACCGACCAGACTGTTAAAACATTGATTGAATCCGATAGGTTGCTAGCTTGCTTTGCTTATATAATCTGATAGGTTGATAGATTGATTGAGGTTTACTTGTTTAAAATCCGAATGATCTGATTGCATGAGTCTTGAGGTTTAATATCATCCGCTAGGATTGATAGTTTTGTAATTTAATCTGTTTTAAATAGAAACCCTAAATAATCCGTATGACAGGTTATAT
>NW_013621775.1:0-863 GCF_000695525.1 Brassica oleracea var. oleracea
TTCATCATGTCAGGGAAAGGATAAAACTAAGGATCACATTGAAGAAGAAGAGTCATCCTGGGAAGTTTGCAATACCATGTGTGGTGAAGGGTATTGAATTTCCCCATGCACTTTGTGACACAGGAGCATCAGTCAGCATACTACCTAAGGTTATGGCAGACCAGCTGGGTCTGAAAATAGAGCCCTCATCAGAATCTTTCACCTTCGTGGACCTTTCAGAAAGAAGCTCAGGAGGCATCATAAGAGACCTTGAGGTACAGATTGGTAATGCCCTTGTCCCAGTAGATTTTCATGTCCTGGACATCAAGCATAACTGGAACTCTTCAGTTCTGCTTGGAAGAGCTTTCCTGGCTACAGTATGAGCTGTATGTGACATGAACACCAACAGATTGTGTCTGACACTGATAGATCCAGACGTTCACTATGAGCCAGTTCGAGTTGTGAGACAACAGGTCAACCTCGTGGAGCTTGGAAATGATCTTGGCTACATTGCAGCATGCCATTGTGGAGCAGAGTACGAAATAGAGTACTCAGAATCGATCGACACCCACACTCCTTCATCGATCGATTCCAATGAGTCACTGACGACCGATGAACACTATCCCATGTCACTCGACGGGAAGCATCCGGTTGACCACTTCACGTTACCAGATCAGTGTTATCCAAACTTTGCCTTTCAACAACCCAACAAAAGAGGACGTGATGACTATTCCATAGGCAGTTGGGCGGACAGTGGATTCCATGAAAGTTTTGCAGTATAGGATCCTACTGAGGAATATGATGAGGATTACTGGAAAGAAAGAGCTATAGAGATTACTATGCAGGATGATAGATATTCAAGCCATTCCTTCAACAACACGTCT
>NW_013621776.1:0-863 GCF_000695525.1 Brassica oleracea var. oleracea
AGAACACGTCTTTGAGAGAAATACAATAATGGTTACACAAAAGAATGAACCGTATAACTGTTATTATATTTAAGAAAGATTATTACCTCTAATATAAAATGTTATCGTTCGTCTAACTAGACGTGTGTACTTCGTTCCCATGGGGATTAAGCTCTACAAAAGAAAAGAAACATCAGAAATTAGTTGAGAGATTAAACATATAAAATATTGTTAAATATGATCTTAAAAAAAGTAAAACACCTTCTTCAAGTGAATCCATAAACTTGTTCTCCTCCTCTAGAAGGTCAAGTGACCTCATTGCTTCTGAACGTAAAGAAGCACGTAGCCAATCTTGAGTCAGTACCAATGTTTCAACCATATCAGGAGTCAAACAACTTCTATATTGGTCTAGAACACGACTTCCAGTGCTAAAAGCCGCTCAGATGCCACAGATGATACGGGTACCGCAAGAACTTCTCTTGCCATTAAAGACATAACTGGATATTTTGAACTATTTGTCTTCCACCAGCTTAGAATATCAAAAGGAAGTCCCAGCTCATTTGCAGTAGCCACAAACAATTCTTCCTTTAGATATCTATCCAACTCATTCAAAACTTCTGAAGTAGTCTTTTTAGCAACCATAAATCTGAGGAAATGGTCATCAATACTGTCAACATCCATATCCTGAGAGTTTTGAGTCGCTGGGATTACATTCTCATCTCCACCAACAGAAGAAGATTGTAGATTCAAGTTGGTGTACCGATCCTGATATACTCTAAATAGTCTCCGCAGAATATCCATCACCATATCAGACATTTGTGTGCACTTTGGATTACCATTTCCATATATAAGTTCAAAGCTATACTTTGTAAAGACCATTTTGC
>NW_013621777.1:0-863 GCF_000695525.1 Brassica oleracea var. oleracea
TATCCTTAATAAGATTAGTGTCACTGATCATATGATGAGATGCACCTTAATCTACTATCAAAGGCTTAATTTGATTATGCACAGCAAGAGTATTGGGTGATTCAGGTTTAGATAGCAATTGTCTAATGAGTGATGATGGCTTCAAATGCAACTGATCATGTACACTAGATGATCTATATGATTCAGGTTTAGTATGCATTTGATCATTTGCTAATGGTAACCTATATGCAGCAAGAGAGTGTCCAAGAGTGTTACCAAAGGAGTTACCATTGTCCTTGAGAGCCTTAATGAGCGCATCAATGTCTGATTTACGGATGGTCTCATGATCTGTGCCCTTCAAGGATGTGGTTTGAGTTGCCAAAGCTTTCCCATCACCGTCTCCCACACGCATAATTGATCTAGATGCACCGGTTTCACTAGCTTCCATTGAGAGATGGGCTCTGGCTTCACGATCCTTCATGAACTTTGGCGGCTTGAGATGGGGATGAAGTATCCAGCACTGGCTCCTCTTGTGCCCTGGCTTCTTGCAGTGGTCACAATTGCCTCCAAACCTCCTCTCCTCTCCATACTTCTTCTCTTCCGGCTTGTACGTTGCCTTGTTGGCTTGAGCGACCTCAGCTTGGTTAGCTAGGGACAGGCTCCCTTTCCCTCCAAACAACCCAAGAGACCCTTCCTCCTTCTGTATCTGAGCGCACACTTCCTCAAGTGTTGGTAGCTTTGAAGCCCTCAACATGTGCTTGATCAGATCGTTAAAAGCTGGGTTGAGTGTCAAGAGTAATCCGAACACTTGATCTTGTTCCCTTCTCTCCATCACAATATCTTGATCAGTAGTGTTCGGCCTAAGCATTTCCAGTTCAGACCAC
>NW_013621778.1:0-863 GCF_000695525.1 Brassica oleracea var. oleracea
GTAGCTGTTTAAGACAAAAATGTGACTGGAGTTTAGTAATAACCAATCGACGGAACTAAAAAATTCAATAGTCAAATAATTTGATGGATGTGAGTGTAAGGATTGGTGATGACCTTGTAGTCTCTATTTGTGACAGTATGTTACTAAACTTTCGTTGTAATCAGCTACGGAACTGGGACATTCTTATCGTCACAAAAAGAGACCATTTTTAGACGATGTTTTCGTCAATAATTGTAACAGTATTGTTACTTTAATTTTCGTCACTGCTACTGACAAACTAGTTACAAAATAATTTTGTCACAAATTATGACGTTTTTTGTTACGATGAAAATTTGTGACGTCCTTATTGTAACCGTTCATAACCTGTCACAATTCTGTCACAATAATTATATTGTTACGAAATTGTGTTCATTGCTACCAAAAAAATTGTCACAATATAATTATTTTCTTGTAACTGCCCATGGCGGTTATTCTTCTTTTTTAAATTCACATTCTGGGCCTTCCAAACCACCCATGGACATGTCTAAAACAAGCCCAAATTGATTGCCCATGCCCATGGTTCAACCACAAGAGCCCACCGGCCCATCGGTACCCATGGGTCGTCCACAAGGTCCGGTCACTATCTAACACTTGAACACTCAGTACAACTTTTTCTCTTCATATTATTCAATCTTATTAAGTCCCTTGGTCTATTTCCAGACCTAGACTTAGGTTTCTCATGATCTATCCTGATCATTTACTTCATTACAGCTTGTTCAAGATCAATTCCCATGATCTGAACCAAAGCAGTTCTGTTTCTGTTCAAACGTATAGACTCTATGTCAAGTTCCAGGAACGGGGACATGACAAGTCTCCCCCACCTG
>NW_013621779.1:0-862 GCF_000695525.1 Brassica oleracea var. oleracea
TGAACCTCTCTGTGAGCCTGAGATACCCCAGATTAATCCAAAAAAAATATTTAAGAGCCAGTTTTTAGTTTTTTTAGTTAAAAGTTAAAAGATGGATTCTTATATTCCGTTAAGAACCTCACCCTAAGAACCCCCAATAATCATGCTCTTATACACGCTCTTATACACCAACGGTGTCAATATTGAATGTCAACAAATTGTCAAACTTGCAGTACTATATATACTAGTATTATTATCTCAAAAATCATTGGCTTTTGTAAATGGGTTAGTTGTTGGAACATGATTTAACAAATAAATCTGGTTCAGTAAATATCTAATCGAAACAGGATAAATTGATAATCACATGATCAACGACGAAGCTAACCGGGGCTTTTAACTCTGGTGGTAAAGAGCTCACTGCTGTGAGTTCCGCCACCCGTATTCGAATCCCGACTATTGGAGAATTCACATGCGGAACCCCAGCACCCGAGACCGAAGACCGTTCACGGTGACCCACATGGTGACGAGCTCGTTGGTCCTTGGTCGCTTTGGTCTCTAGTCTGGACCACTTCGGTGGAACTAGGACACTCGGTTATCAAAAAAAAAATCAACGACGAAGCCCAACTATTTCGATTCAAATGGCTATTTGCCCTATGAGTTTAACAGATAATAACCAAGACTTAGTTATCTTGCGGTTAAACGGTTATGCAACATGCCGAGATCTCCGAAATAAAACACGACACATGCGTACTAGATAGGTGAAGTAGTTGGAGCGAGCTTAGTAGTATAAAAGACAAATACACGACCGGGTGATTGTGGTCGAGTGGTAAAGAAATGGGGTTGGGACACTAACATGTTTCATGTTCGATCCATCTGTTGCACT
>NW_013621780.1:0-862 GCF_000695525.1 Brassica oleracea var. oleracea
GTTGGTTGCCTTCAACATACTCCGAGTCATCTCCATGAGAGTGCGGTTTCTTCTCTCTACTACGCCATTCTGTTGCGGAGTATACGGCGCCGTTAGATGACGCTTGATCCCACTCTTGTTACAAAAATCATGAAACTCTCTTGATGTAAACTCACCACCTCTGTCTGTACGAAGTGTACCTATTTTGTTGTTTACTTCCTTCTCGACGAGGCTTTTGAATTCTTTAAACTTCTCGAAAGCTTCGCTCTTTTCTTTCAACAGAATAGTCCACATATATCTCGTACAATCATCGATGATGACAAATATATAGCGGTTGTGTGCTGGTGTGGCGGGTGAGATTGGACCGCAGAGATCTGCGTGTAGGAGTTCTAGGGCTTTAGCTGACCTATAGGGAGTTGCAATAGGAAAGCTATGCCTAGTTTGTTTTCCAACTAAACACGAGTCACACAACTGATTCTCTTCTTTGATTTCTGGTAGACCATGAACCATCTTCTGTGCTGCCATGGTTTGTATTGTTTTGAAGCTGATATGACCAAGGCGTGCATGCCATCTCCACGGCTCTTCTTTTAACTTCGTGAGAAGGCAGCTAGGTTGTCCTATCTTAAGTGGAACTTTATAAAGTCTATTGGGAGTCCTTAGAACCTTAGTGAGAAGTCTTCCTTTTGAATCTCTCAAAGTTAGGTAGTCATCTTTCATCCTAACGTCGCAGCCTTGCTCTGTTGCCTGTCCCAAACTAAGAATGTTACTTCTCAAATCAGGGATGTAGTAAATATCAGTAAGGAGCCTTTGTTCCCCTGTTTTAGCTTCAAACAATATCGATCCTTTACCATCAATGTCCACACATGAGCCGTCTCCAAACTTC
>NW_013621781.1:0-862 GCF_000695525.1 Brassica oleracea var. oleracea
GTACACTTTTGTATTCAAAATCAAGTTCTGAGTTATTTTTTGGCAATTTCCCCAATTTAAAATGTATTGTATGCAAAAACTAAAAATAACATATTTTGAAAGAGAATATCTATTTGATTATTTTATATTATGAATTTATGGTATTTAATAATAATTAATAACAAAAAAATATAAAGTTATTATATATGAATAATTTTGAATATAAAAAAACTAAACAAGAAGATTATAGAATTATACAATATATAATATTAAAATGTGACTCATATATTTAAAACGTTTACAATTATATTTTAGTTGTACGTTTTAAAAAAGATTCGTTCACCTTAGATTTTTTATCGTTAAAATCTTTTTTTCTTGAAAATATCTTTTTACTCTTGTTATTTTCATCAACAAAAAAATGTCAACCATATGGGTGTGGTCGGCTGGTGCATGGCGTCCTTAGTGTTTATAATGGACATGGGTTCGAAACTGCGCCAACTCAGGTTTACCCATCCATGTGGCCACGCGACATATATATCTAATTTTTGTTGGGAGCAACTGGGTCTCGCTGACGCCGATGATAAGGCCTCCAGGAGATTAGTCGGTTGGATTTCGGTCCACCAGATACTCCTGGTTAAAAAAAAAACAGAAAAAATGACGAATAAAGGGTTTAGCATCGACAGTAGAATCTCAATTTTTATTACTGAAACGGGTCAGTTTTAGGGCTGGGACTTTTAACCGGAACCAGTGTTTTGAAACCCGATCTGGACCCGCGGTTGAACCGGTAAACCTGGTGACCTGAAAAAATCCGGTTTGGGTTTTGTTAAAAATCCAATGTAATCTCATGTAAGAATATCTTCCATTGTGCTCATGTGAACTGTAA
>NW_013621782.1:0-862 GCF_000695525.1 Brassica oleracea var. oleracea
AAGTAGTCAGGTATACTAATCTGTTTGATAGTTTTCAGGTGAGAGATAAGTGGTATTCATATTAGTTAGTTAAGTGTTCAGATAATTTTGCCAGGTGTACAGATTATGTTGATTAGGTATTTGAATGTTAAACTACATCTGAATCGAAGTATTTGAATGAGCTATATCTGAACGTTGTCAGGGCGAGGGGGGAGATGAGTCTCCAATATCAGGGCTAAATTTGAAGCAGAAGAGGTTGAAAAGGGGACATAGAGTGACAATGTCTATAAAGATCCACAGGAGAACACTTGTAGGATGCTTACCGTTTGGTCTCATCCTGAATCTTACGTCCATCCGCCGGAGGAACAAGGTGGTAAAGCTTCACCGACAAATTCTGAAGATTACAAGACACCGCCAGAGGATGATCCGATAACTGAATCTCTCACACCAGACGATATCTGACTAGGTCATTAAAAAAAGCAGAGCTAGAAGGGAAATGTATTCCAATAAGCTCAACCAAAAAAGATGGCCTCCAGATGAAGCGTATTCCGAGACGTTCAACAAAGATTGGAGGAGTGTACACCCCAGACAAGAGATTGAAGAAGCTTTTCCAAAGCTGCAAGAAACCCAAATATACGCCCATAGCAGACTTGGAGAAAGAGCAGTTTCAAGAGTTTCAGTCAATTCTCCGCGAGAAACCGGCACAGTAAGTTGTTTGGATATACTGTATAAATTTCTTGGACTGTCAAATGTTTAATATTGACTTTTGGTTTGTTTTCAAATTTCAGAGAATTCGAAATTGTTACTGGGATCCATGTCTCAAATAAGTTCTTCCGGTCGTTGGCGAGGCCAACAAATTGGGTCAGTACCGAGGTATTCAATT
>NW_013621783.1:0-862 GCF_000695525.1 Brassica oleracea var. oleracea
CTTATCCCAAATTTCCTTGATATTTTTGGATATGCTGAACGTATACAGGTAAATTCATGATACATCATTCTAGCCTTTAATAGTTGACGCATCTTTCTTGTATTATTTTAGTTGGGAGGCTCATTGAGCTATTTCCATGTGTTTTAATGTGTTCATTTCTCCATGGCTGCACCAGAATGTACAGTGAGCTTGTGTCAGCCAGCATTACTGATGGGGGCCCATATGCGTCCAAGACATCTTTTGTAAAACTTTTAAGGTTTGTTTTGTTGTATGCGTCAGATACACAAGGCTCTTGATGCCCACTATTTGACAAACTGGAATAACTATATATTGTTATCCTTTGCTGTACAGATCTGTTAAGAGGGAAACCCTTAAGCTGATAGAAACCTTCTTAGACAAAGCCGAAGACCAACTGCACATAGGGAAACAATTTGTGTCTCCAATGATGGAGTATGTACTTGCTGACTATGCGAGGAATGTGCCTGATGCTAGGGAATCAGAAGTTCTTTCACTTTTTGCAACGATTATAAACAAGTACGCCTCTAATTGTTTAATGTGTGCCGTAGTAGTTAAGGATGTGTACATTCTGCTTAGTTCCGGATTGATTCCTTCCTAATCATCAAATGATCTATTATGCATACGAGGTCTGATTCGTAATTTGATTTGTTCTTTCAGGTACAAGGCAACAATGTTAGATGACGTGCCAAACATATTTGAAGCTGTTTTCCAGTGTACATTGGAGGTAATAGAATTTAGGGACCTTGTTCTTTGTTACTCACACTACATCTGTTGATATAAACGAGGAGACTTGGCACTTTCACTATGGTGAAGGACTTGAAGTAGTTTAGAGTTAATCTTGTTT
>NW_013621784.1:0-535 GCF_000695525.1 Brassica oleracea var. oleracea
GAGGATTGCCACCTATTTCAGTGGGATGTATGGGAAGGACTACGTCTGCCACTACTTGCAGGGCAAGCCGATCGAAGTGGTTCTTCCAAACCAGAGACTGACGAGCTTAGAGAGACCTGGAGCTATCAGCTTCAACTTATCCCAAGAAGACTTTCTTGGAGAACACGGGTCTCTCGGTCCCATTGCTGCACAAAGGAAAAGGAGTGTTCCGACGAGACACGACTTCACAGAACCTCCTAGGGAAGAATATGCACCCATCTATGGACCTCGACGCTACTACTTCAAGCCACATGATGGAGTCCTTCCCCCTGGTGCGTTTCGTGACGCTCATGACCACATTGGCCGACTTCAGCGACGGAACAAGGCACAAGACAGAACAATCGAAAAGCTGAAGGACAAGTGCAAGGCGCTGAGCAAGACGGTGAAGAAGCAAGCAAAGACTTCAGCCAAGTTCATGAAGAAGGTGGCCGACGTCTTGACCAGATGAGGAATAGCTGGATGTAGCTCAGCGGACTTCGCCTTCGCGAACACATCA
>NW_013621784.1:689-862 GCF_000695525.1 Brassica oleracea var. oleracea
ATTGAAGAGGTTCAGAGCCAACAATGGTATGGAGACTACAGCTCAGGACATGGAGGTTACTACAACACGTTCCCACCGGACGACGACGATGCTGGGGCATCTGCCCCCACTCACTATCCTTGAACTTACTTCTCTACTTTCCCTTGTATATACCATTTCGTTTTTGCATATTA
>NW_013621785.1:0-395 GCF_000695525.1 Brassica oleracea var. oleracea
GAGCGTCTTTAGAAATCCCGCAAGTTTACACACTGCGGAAAACTCTCAAAATAGATCACAGATATAGCAGTTCACATAGATTTAGATTACGAGATGACAACTCGTAGTCTTCCTTCTACACCCATATAAAATGCCATCGGCAGCAACACGCCTGATAACCTCTACACAAAAACCAGACCGTAAAGGTCTCACTGGAAAACTAGTCATACAAACCTTAACTCCAAGACGAACTACGAAAGGCTTGATCCCTTCAACAAGGGTACGTAGGTAGCCGTCATAAGGTGCAGCCCCAATCTTATCGCGTTCTACTTTTAGAAGAGCGAGAAGACCACTTACCACGGACCTTTTCGACTATAAATTCCGCCTAACTCACCTAACTTCCCTAACTTGCCAAG
>NW_013621785.1:414-862 GCF_000695525.1 Brassica oleracea var. oleracea
CCCCATGGTTCTAACAAGCTGGGGGGCTAACTGTTGGGGTCAAAATCGGTCACGACGGAATCAATGTCTGAAAGTCCGTAAAAATCGGCATGAACGTTTTTACGAAAAATAAATCTTAGAAAAAGATTTATTTTTACGAAGAATCTTGCGGAGAATACATATTCACGAAAAATAGGAGAATGACGCGAACAAGGTTGTCGCGTAGCAACCAGCGCAAAAGCTGGTCGCTACGTAGCGACCAATCTCTCACCAAAGCTCGGTCGCTACGTAGCGACCGAGCTCTCACTGAATAGCGACCGAGCACGTACACGGCTTGGTCGCTACGTAGCGACCGAGCTGTGTATGTGCTCGGTCGATACGAAGCCTCGGTTATGCATATGACCAGACAGACGTCCTAAGGACAAGTGTAGTCGAGTTTCAGATAAACCATTAACCTGAATACTCTATA
>NW_013621786.1:0-862 GCF_000695525.1 Brassica oleracea var. oleracea
ATATGTTAGTTAAGGATGCAAGTATGCATTAAAACAATATTGTCATACTTTTCGATTTTTTCAAAATCTATGTGTTAACCCCTACAAAAAAATATTGAGTTTTTGGTAAATGCTATATATACTGAAACCTATAATATTTAGTGTTGTTTTACAACTTCTAACCATATTATACATTTGTATTAATGTATGCTAAACTCTATTTCATGGTACATGAGCATCGTTCAATTTTTTTAGAAATTAATTTAGTAAAACTTCTTATACTCCCTAAATTAGTGCACAAACCATTATAAAATCGCTATTCTCTAGAGAAATGAAGACAACAAAGGTTCCAAAACCTCTTTGACCATCATCATATATTAGTACAGGAGGCAACTATGCATTTAAGTAATATTGTTATATTTTTTGAAATTTTCTCAAAATCTATGTGTTACCCTACGAAAATATTGAGTTTTACGTTAAACGCTCTATATACTTAAGCTTATAATTTTTAGTGTTGTTTTATAATTTCTAACCACATTCTACATTTGTATTAATGTATGTTAAACTCTCTTTCGTGGTATATGGGAATCGTTATAATTCTTTTGTCAATTAATTTCGTAAAACTTTACAATACTCCCTAAATCGGTAGAATAACCACTATAAAATCTCTAATTGCTTGAAAAACGGAGACAAAGAAGGCTCCAAACCTATTTGAACATTATCATATGTTAGTTAAGGATGCAAGTATGCATTAAAACAATATTGTCATACTTTTCGATTTTTTCAAAATCTATGTGTTAACCCCTACAAAAAAATATTGAGTCGTTATACTGAAATCTATAATCTTTAGTGTTGTTTTAAAATTTATAACCACATTCTACAT
>NW_013621787.1:0-862 GCF_000695525.1 Brassica oleracea var. oleracea
CTCCCATCGAGACCGCCATCGTAGCACCAATAATCGAAGCCACACCCGCAAACCAAGTCCTCGAAGAGGTGTCAAACGACACCAACGACTGGAGAACAGAATTTATCGACTATCTAGTCGATAGAAAGCTACCTCCCGAGAAATGGATTGCACGACGACTCAAGACGCGGAGTGCCCACTATGTCGTCCTCGACGGAGAACTCCACCGATGGACCGCAACCAAGGTACTTCTGAAGTGCATCAATGGCTAAGAGACGCATTTAGTCATGGCTGAAACGCACGAAGGCGTTGCAGGAAATTATTCTGGAGGTCGAGCACTTGCTTTAAAAGTAAAGAGTCTCGGTTTCTACTAGCCAATGATGAATGCAGACTGCGAAGCTTACGCCCAGCGATGTGATCAGTGCCAGCGACATGCCTCAACGATCCACTCCCCGACACAGTTGCTACGAACGATGACAGCTCCATACCCTTTCATGCGATGGGGAATGGACATAATCGGCCCGATGCCGAGTTCTCGACAGAAACGCTTCGTCCTGGTCTTGACAGATTACTTCACGAAGTGGATTGAGGCGGAAGCTTTCGCAAGCATTATAGAAAAAGAGGTCCAACGATTTGTGTGGAAGAACATCATCTGTCGCCATGGCTTACCTTACGAGATAGTAACTGACAACGGCTCCCAATTCATATCGAACAAATTTCGAGAGTTCTGCGAGAGATGGAGAATCCGACTCAACACATCAAGTCCGCGATACCCCCAGAGCAACGGCCAAGCCGAGACGACCAACAAAATCATAATAGACGGTTTGAAAAAGCGTCTCGATCTCAAAAAAGGATGTTGGGCAGATGAACTCGACGGTGTCCT
>NW_013621788.1:0-178 GCF_000695525.1 Brassica oleracea var. oleracea
TTTTAACTCAAACTAACAAAATTTAATAAAATTTACAATATGATCTTTGAAAACAAATTATTTTTATTATTTTCAATTTAGAGTCATTTTCAAATATTGTAAACCGTCATGCGGCTTATGGGCTGTTGGTTAAGAAATCGTAAGTTGGGCCTCGAGTCATGTCTTAGGTCACTTTGGG
>NW_013621788.1:416-862 GCF_000695525.1 Brassica oleracea var. oleracea
GTGTTCCGATCGTCATACTCGGACCTATGCATAACCGGTCTGGGCATGTTTCCGATGGCTTATGCTTGATCTAGATAGAATTCGAACGAAGCTTTATCTCGGGAACATACGTTGTGACGTTCTCTTGACCGAGCATGATTTGTTGCGAAAAGACATACTTGTATTTTGCGGGGATTTGGACGTTAACTTCGTCGCAACCGTTTTCGACCCCAACAAGCTGTTCCAATGGAGACTTGATCGTGGAAGGCAAGGCCTGAAGAGAAGGACAAGGACAAGGAGAAGGAGATGGCGCCTGGGGAAAGAACGCCTAAGGTCAGTGGTGTGGACAGCAAGCAATCGGCCCTAGCCGTCAGATG
Organism: Brassica oleracea var. oleracea; assembly: GCF_000695525.1. Taxonomy (NCBI): domain Eukaryota; kingdom Viridiplantae; phylum Streptophyta; class Magnoliopsida; order Brassicales; family Brassicaceae; genus Brassica; species Brassica oleracea. The sequence continues at coordinate 773 of NW_013621788.1, forward strand.
ATCTGATCGGGCTTGTGGCCGTTTTGCTATGTGCCTACATCTCCTCTCCCTATCTCTTTTGATTCGCCTCTACTATAAGTTTATTGTGTT
>NW_013621789.1:0-186 GCF_000695525.1 Brassica oleracea var. oleracea
TCACAGCTATACGGAAGATACGGGAGTCAAAGTAAGTCAGACAGGCCAAGATCAGGTCGAACTCGCCGGCGAACACAACCACGCGATGGTTCAGCTCGCCGGCGAGCTGACCGGCGTGATGGTTGAGCTCGCCGGCGAGCTGACCCGCGTGACGGTTCAGCTCTCCGGCGAGTGGCTTTTGTGCGG
>NW_013621789.1:301-550 GCF_000695525.1 Brassica oleracea var. oleracea
GAGAAATCCGTGAATAAGAAATAATCATAGCCGTTGATTTCGAAGTAACTGTTTTTGACCCCAACATGACAGATTATCAGGCTTACCGACGCTGGATGGTTGACTCGCAGCGGAAGAACAACAGTCTCATGCGGAGGATCCTCCATCTCGTTACCGGCGGCTGCATTGGCGGAAGTAACCCGCGACAACCACCAGCAGAGCAGACTCCACGATCGCACCGTCCAGGAAAGGCGCCTATGGGAACAGGCA
>NW_013621789.1:684-862 GCF_000695525.1 Brassica oleracea var. oleracea
TTGGCTGACCTCGATTTGGTTTCACACCAGGGATGGTGTAAATTAAGTCTGGGGGAAGCACTTGTTGTGTGCTGATACTCTATGTCTTTATTTCTGAGTCAGTCTCTATGTCATTTGGATGTTTTATTGAATCAGTTTAGGATCGAGTCAGCTAAAACTCTTGTGGGAATTAGGACCT
>NW_013621790.1:0-150 GCF_000695525.1 Brassica oleracea var. oleracea
GCAGCATCGGCTCCCGCTTCCGTCGTGTCCTCCGAAACCTCGATGGGCTCCCAAACCTCTCGGATCCTCCCCTCGATTGGAGGAACCATCGACTCGGCCTGGCCGCACCCATCCATGAGGCCCGACATCTCAGCAACCTCGGAGAGAAAA
>NW_013621790.1:320-862 GCF_000695525.1 Brassica oleracea var. oleracea
TCATGAATGAGATCTCAGGAATGGGACTCAGCCTGTCTGCGCTCTCTTTCCGCAACCTCGTTCTGAAAACGGATGAATTTCCTCTCGATCTCTTCGGCCTTGAAGTGCGAAAGACGCGCCTCTCTGAAATTTCCGTCAAGCGTTGAATTAAAGACCCGCATTCCCTACACGAATCAAGGGTCAAACATGGACGCAACAAATGAAGACTCGCCAAAAAAAATAATTTTTCAGAGACTAAAACCTCGTTGATCAACCGAGAACCTTCCGCGACCACTTCTCTCCTCGACGCTTCATCCAGTGACGCTGGAGTAGTAAAACCGGGAGGAAGGTTGGCAAAGGAGTCGTCCGAAAGAGGAGCCTCGCTGGTTCCACTCCCATCACCCGGGGTGAAACCCGGGTTCCATCCGGGTAGCGGAAGATCTTCTGAGACAAAGTTTCTGTCTTCGGGGCCTAACTCTCTCCCTCTGATTGGGAACAGCTTCGGGGTGTGGCTCATCCATGTCCGATGCACGTAAAGGTCGGGAGATGCCTCGCGATCGGTA
>NW_013621791.1:0-862 GCF_000695525.1 Brassica oleracea var. oleracea
TAACCACCTAATCTATCCTAAACTAACCAAATTAGAGAGGAATTAGAAAGACTTACCGTTGCTACGAAATGGAGAGGAGGTGGAGAGGAAGTAGAGAGGAAAGAAAGAGTGAGCGCTCGGGGGTATATATAAGATTACATATCGTCGCAAATTCGTCGTAAGGTTACGACGAAATAGCGAGCAGTTACAAAGGCCCGTGTTTTTCAGTACAAGGAAATTACGAGGAATCGCAAAGGCCCGTGTTTTTATATACGAGGTATTAACGACGATTTTACTTACGTGGAATTAACGAGCCTTGCTTTCCTATAAATATACTCACAACTCTCATTCTCAAACCACACACAAACTCCCAAATCACACCCTATCTGAAATCACATTCCTCAGTAAAATCCTATTCAAATTATAAATATTTGAAAAAATAGAAAAAGGATAAGATATTAGAATTCATATGGGCGAGACTTACGTATTATAATTGCTGGAAGTCTTGCCACATGTTAATCTAGTATTTTTATCATTTTCCCTTTTTTTTTCTAGTTTTTACACTACGACGTATTTACGACGATTTCTAATTACGTGGAATTAACGAGTGTTATGTTTAAATCCTTTTACGTGGTATTTACGACGATTTCAACTTACGTGGAATTAACGAGTGCTATGTTTAAATCCTTTTACGTGGTCTTTATGACGATTTGTGCTTACTTGGAATTAACGAGTATTATGTTTAAATACCAAAAATCTGAAACCTCCAAACCCCAAACCCCAAACCCCAAACCCGAAACCCGAAACAATAAACCCTAAACCCCAAACCCCAAACCCCAAACCCCAAACCCCAAACTCCAAACCCCAAACCTGAAACCCCAAA
>NW_013621792.1:0-861 GCF_000695525.1 Brassica oleracea var. oleracea
CACAATGTTGATGATGATGATGGGAAAAGCACTACGGGTCACGTATTTTACCTCAACGACAGTCCAATATCATGGTGTTCGCAGAAACAAGAGTTTGTGGAGTTGTCCTCTTGCGAAGCAGAGTTTATGGCTGCTACAGAGGCGGCTAAACAGGCGGTGTGGCTGCAATAGTTGCTTGGAGAGATCATTGGGAAGGCTTGCAGAAGAGTAACAATAAAAGTTGATAACAAATCTGCCATTGCTCTTTCAAAGAATCATGTATTCCATGGTCGAAGCAAGCACATACACAGACGGTTTCACTTCATAAGGGAATGTGTCAAGAATGATCAAGTGGAGGTTGAACACGTTCCGGGAAATGAGCAACGAGCTGACATTCTTACCAAGTCACTTGGAAGGACTAAGTTTGTGTCGATGAGAATCCTTATTGGCATGGTACTTGTGGGAGAAACCGAGTTCAAGCTTAGGCGGGAGAATGTTGGATAAGCCATGACTTCCAAGTTTCCTTTTTCTTTGTTTTATGATTATCTAAAAAGGATTAGGAAAATATGATTTGTAGTGATACTATTAAGATTAGGAGTTATCTAGTCTTATATATAGGGAATGCAACTTGTGATGCATTGGGTGTGATTTACGATTTGAGTTATTGTGATATTGTAATTGATTAATAAAAGAGGTACTTCTTATTGAAATAGTTTGTGATTCTATATAAACAGGGTTTACAAAAATTATTTAACTGTTAAAAAAAACAAAGCAAAGCTCATCTTCAAAGAAAAAAATTCGGTGACAATTGTTGTACACGGGGAGATTGGTGGATTGGTCCAGGTACTAATTTGGAGTATCATATGCTCTGTTTTCCCATCC
>NW_013621793.1:0-861 GCF_000695525.1 Brassica oleracea var. oleracea
TTTTTTTGGAATGTAAGAGGCTTCAACAAGCCATCAAAACACACAGTGGTCCATAATTGGATAAGAAGTAAAGATTTTCAGTTTGGGTGCTTGCTGGAAACAAGAGTGAAGGAAAGGAAATCAGCTGCAATTGTTGATTCAGTCTGCAGAGGATGGTCTTGTATAAGCAATTACGAGTTTAGTAGGAAGGGAAGGATATGGGTTCTTTGGAGCCCTCGCGTCAGGCTCACACCTGTTTTCAAGTCAGAACAAATGATCACGGTCTCAGTTCTGCTGGAGGGTGAGGAGGAAGAGTTCTTTTGTTCTTTCGTCTATGCGGAGAACACAGTAGAGCAGAGAAGAGAGCTATGGGACGATATAAAGTCACATCAAAGCTCACCCTTATTCAGAAATAAGGAGTGGATAGTCATGGGAGATTTTAATGAAATACTGGGGGGAGGAGAGCACTCAAATTATCAGGACTCTGGGATCACAACCACAGGAATGAGAGAGTTTGAAAGTGTGGTTCAGTATTGTCATTTCACTGATATGGGGTATCAAGGCCCTAAGTTCACTTGGTGCAATAGGAGGGATGAAGGGATCATATGTAAGAAACTGGATCGAATCCTAGTTAATGAAGTGTGGCTTCACAGGAGAACTCAAGCCTATAATGTCTTTGAATCTGGAGGTTGCTCAGACCACCTGAGAGGAAGGTTCCACTTGAAGCCTGAAGCTGTTGGGAAACGCAGACCATTTAAGTTTACGAATGCAGTGGCAGAAATGCCAGAGTTTCTTAGAAGGCTAGAAGAATATTGGAGAGATAAGATACCATTGTTTCAGTCCACATCAGCTCTGTTTCGGTTTTCAAAGGCTCTCAAAGGC
>NW_013621794.1:0-861 GCF_000695525.1 Brassica oleracea var. oleracea
AATCATAAATTGATTAAATGATTTCAGATGTCGAGATTTGAGCCTTCAGATTATGCTTCCCTAAATCTCTCTGGAGATAATTATCAAGAATGAGAAATGAACACTTCAATTGCCCTAAATTCTAGAGGACTCATGAGATGTATCATTGAAGGCAATAATGCAATTGAAAGTGAAAAGCATAGAGCCATAACAATTATGCACTACCATCTCACTGAGGAACTGAGAAATCAGTATGAAAATATAGAGGATCCTTGTGAACTTTGGACAAGACTAGAATCCAGATACTCAATGATATTTTGGCGAAAGACCATGAATGAATGGAAGCTTCTCAGGTTCCAGGATTTTGAATCCGTGGAAGACTATAATTCTGCCCTAATGAAAATCGCCCATAGTCTTGAACTGTGTGGTGAAGTGGTAACAGATGATGATTTATTATATAAAACATACTCCACATTCCATCCAAAGGATGTACTGTTATCACATAAGGCTAAGGGTTTCACAACCTATAATGACCTATTGTCATACCTATTGGCAACTGAGCAAAGAAAGCAGAAAGTTAAAGATACTATTAGTCGATTTGAGAAACTTCAGAAAAGGTACATTGAGCAACGAGATAGTGAGATGAGACTTTCTGAAGCCAATGAGGCTAGAAATGATAAGGAAGAATCCAAGAAAGCCGCCTGGGAAAATATAGATTGTGAGGCCGGCTTATACATTGACTAAAGAAAGATCTCGACATGATAATTTTATTTTAAGTCCTTATTTTATGATTTGCTTTTAACCTACTTGATGGTTCACGATTTTATATATAAAAGAATTGGTTTTGAATTCATTGTCTTGCCTGATCTTACTTGAACATAT
>NW_013621795.1:0-861 GCF_000695525.1 Brassica oleracea var. oleracea
ATGCGCGAAAACAATAAGAAATTAGCTCAAGGAGTACTAAAAAAGGTTCTAATGGCAGTGGGACTCCTGCGGGTAATAAAAAGCTGAAAAAATGAAACCCATGTCTTTGAAATCCCACTATAGTAATGCTAATAAAAATTGAAAATGCGAGAGCCAAAGTAATGAGAAAATGACTTGTCACTGTGAAGCTATAAGGTATCATACCCTGAAGATTACAAAATAACAAAAAAAGAAAAGTGACCAAGATGCAAGGGAAAAACATTTGTTTCACATTTCCGGAAAGACCACCTATTTGTTCCTTTACCAGGTTCAGCACGAAATCATAAAGAAGCTCTACCAAGGATTGCCAAGCATTTGGGACTAAGTTTCCTCCTCCCTTTTTAGTAATAAAATGAATCAGAAGTAGGAAAAAACTCAGAGTAAGCAGCATGAACAAAGATGGATTTGTGAATGAGAAATAGAAGTTACCGATATTCATAGGAATCAATGGGACAATCTCAAATTGGTCAAGTGGGGACTGCGCCACCAGCCCTATTTGATTCATAGCCTCCTTAAAGGCTGAACTTTGTACTCCGTTTTCGCTCAAATCATCCAAAATGTGCTGAAGAAAAGCGGTATTGTCACTTCCCGCTTCGGCCGCTTCAAAAACCTTGCGAGGTCGAGAACGACGGGGAGAGTGATGCAGAATGAAACCCTTACTTAGTGCGGAGATAGGATTTGAACCTACGACATCAAGGAGGAACCTAGCTTCTTCAGCGAAGCTGGAGGAACGGAGTTGGCTTCTCCCGTTGGTGAAGCAGGCTTCGCTCCTTGTGAGCTACCAAGCTGCTCTACTCTACTCGCACTGCTTCTTTCCTCTCC
>NW_013621796.1:0-861 GCF_000695525.1 Brassica oleracea var. oleracea
GCTTCCCTGTACGCCCCGCAATCTCAACACAAACAATTGCCACGTAGGTCAGAAGTGCTTCCCTGTACTCCTGCAGCTCATACGTGGTACAAAAGTGCTTCCTTGTACGTCCCGTAATCTCCACACAAATAGGCCGATACAGAAGTACTTCCCTGTATCCGGCTAATCAATCCATAGTATATGTATACTTATATATAATCATCTTTTAACATCAACCAAATCAATCAACTGTTGAATCATCTAATTTCCTATCTCCGGTTTAGACAAAGGATAAAAAAAAACAAACAAGACTCCAGTTAGACTCGATTCACAGAGACGGAACATGTTTCTACGATAGAGAGAATTCTACACTGGTACGAGATTTACGGAATAGACCCTCATCTTTGTGCCATCGGAGAGCCGGAAACAGATAGAAGATAACGACATAACTTGAAAAACAAGAAAACTAGGGTTTTGCCTTAGCTCTCGACGTCTCGCCCGTATCACACTAGATCGGAAAGAAACAAACAAAAGGCAAGAGGCATAACTAAAATAAAATATAAATAGGGTTTATGACAATTATACTTGTTAATCAAGTAACGAGGAAAAAGGGGACAACTTAATCATACGCATGAGGCTTACGGTTGATGACTGAAAAAAGGGACAACTTAATCATACGCATGAGGCTTATGGTTGATGACGGTGGCTCCGCCTACCAGAGTGCGGCTTTACGGTGAAATGAGAGGATGACCCCAGTGGTTCGCGGCAGGAGGTGGTGTAGATCCGTGTCCGTGGTGGTTGGTGGTGGCGAACGTCGTGGTTCCAATGCGGGTTTGTGTCACCTCATCTCGGTTCACCGTCACATCACTGACAAAGCGTGGA
>NW_013621797.1:0-247 GCF_000695525.1 Brassica oleracea var. oleracea
ATACCACATTAAACAAAAAAAAAAAAAATGTATAGTTTTACATCAAGGAAGTTCCTATAAAATTCATTATTCCATCAACATCAACCTTACACTATCAAGAAAAACTTCAAAGCACTCGAGCAAAAAAATGGTTCCACCATCAACTCTTGCCGTCCCAAAAAACTTTAATAAACTTGAAGGAGATTTTTTATAACAACGAACTTTTTGTTAGGTGGATTCATTGTTGGGAAACCCGCAACTTCCAAAA
>NW_013621797.1:409-861 GCF_000695525.1 Brassica oleracea var. oleracea
AAAACATTTCTTTCCTCGCCGAATCAGGTATTGGTTCAGGTTGGTTTAGTATTATTTTTGGTTTATTAACCGGCTTAGGATGATCCTATTGTAAATATAGTTTAAGTTGGTTTAGCATATATTATGCTTAAAATAACTTAAATTAAATAATAGTAATATTATGCTTAAAATATAATTTTAATTTTCAAATATAGTTTACAGAACATTATAGGTGATCTATTTAATTTATTAAATTCGTTTATTACTTAAAACTAAGTTTTTTTAAAAAAATATTGAGTTATAAATATCAATGCTGGATTGGTGAGTATAACATGAAGACAAAAATATAAATATTTCATTTCCAAGATAAAAAATACAGCTTTTATTGAGTTACTCAATATATAATATCTTAAATTATTTTTTTAGAAAATATACATAATTTATATATATAGATTAATCTTCCAAACTTAAAC
>NW_013621798.1:0-100 GCF_000695525.1 Brassica oleracea var. oleracea
AGAGAGCCTCTGTTTCTATACAAGTATTAGGCTCAGTATACTCAATAAAGTATATAGAGAAAAAGACAAAAATAGCACTAAATCAAGTTTTTGTTTCCAA
>NW_013621798.1:205-861 GCF_000695525.1 Brassica oleracea var. oleracea
TTAGGGTTTAGGGTTTAGGGTTTAGGGTTTAAATTTTAGGGTTTAGGGTTTAGAGTTTAGAGTTTAGGGTTTAGGGTTTAGAGTTTAGGGTTTATGGTTAGAGTTTAGGGTTTACGGTTTAGGGTTTAGGGTTTAAAATTTAGGGTTTAGGGTTTAGAGTTTTGGGTTTAGGGTTTAGAGTTGAGAAATGAGGTTTTGGGGATAAGGTTTCAAATTTTGAAAAATAAAAAAATTAAAATTTTCAAAGGATAAACTTAAAAATGTGCTATTTTGGTCATTTTAGTTTTTGAGTGCTATTACTTGGAAGAATCAAAATAAAAACTAGTAGTTAAATCGTAGAAGAGTATATAGCTTACTTGAACTTGCTGAATGCAATAGGGATTAAGTCCTAAACCTAAACATTATCAGAAGAAGAAAAAAAAACTCCTAATTTAAATTATTAGTAACTTTTATTTGAAAAATAGTAAATGTTTCCAATCCGTAAATATGTACTACATAAAATCTCATAATTACTTAAGAGATAATATACAAAATAATAATACGTTTGTTTATGTATCACTGAGTATATATATATATATATAATATAATTTTTTTTTAAAAAAAATAAAAAAAATATTTTGAAAATTAACTAATTTTAGAACTAATTCTTATTAATC
>NW_013621799.1:0-861 GCF_000695525.1 Brassica oleracea var. oleracea
TCCGACTTGCTGACACCACAGCACACTCTTGTTTACATCATTTCACTCACGCAGTTATACAGTTATTTGGCGAGGAGTATCTACGACGACCCACAAAGGAGGATCTTCAACGACTACTCTATATTGGAGAGCAACGCGGTTTTCCAGGGATGGTCGGGAGCATTGACTGTATGCATTGGGAGTGGAAAAACTGCCCAACCGCTTGGAAAGGACAATACACACGTGGATCCGGAAAACCGACGATTGTTTTAGAGGCTGTAGCTTCACAAGATCTTTGGATATGGCACGCTTTCTTCGGTCTTCCAGGTACCTTAAACGATATTAATGTCCTCGATCGGTCTCCTGTTTTTGACGATATTTTAGAAGGTCGAGCTCTGAGGGTAAGGTACATGGTCAACGGACACATGTATAAGTTGGCATACTATCTCACAGACGGTATATATCCAAAATGGTCAACATTTATCCAATCTATCACACTCCCTCAATGTCCCAAACAAGCGTTATTTGCTAAATGGCAAGAAGCAGCCCGAAAAGATGTCGAGCGGGCATTTGGAGTATTGCAAGCTCGGTTTACGATTGTGAAAAACCCGGTTCGTACATTGGACATAGAGAAGATATGGAAGATTATGAGAGCATGTATCATACTACACAATATGATAGTTGAAGATGAACGAGATGGGTATACAAACCGTGTTAATATTTCAGATTTTCAAGAAGGAGAATCTTCCAGAACCTCGGAGGTCCTAAACGAAATTCCTACATTGTTCAATGATACATTTCACGACCGCAATGATCTTCGTGATAGGCAAACTCTTGATCGATTGAAGAATGATTTGATCGAAAACATTTGGAATAAATTTG
>NW_013621800.1:0-861 GCF_000695525.1 Brassica oleracea var. oleracea
AGAGTGTTCAAATCCATCTCGAGCCATCAAAGATATGAAATCTGATGATTCTTGCCGTAAATTCAAAACTGCCACTGGACTTGTCTCTGATTGTGATTTCTATAAAATCAGCAATGCTATTTGGGAGATGGTGTACCATACTCATCCTTTCCAATGAGACGATCAATTTTCATTTAGCTTAAATTCTTGTTCTAGTAACTTTCTAACTCTAAACCCTTTTTTCCATTGCATAGTAAGCTAATTTTGACACTTAAAACATAATAAATTCCCTTTTTCTTGGTATTGTCCCAGCTGAAGCAAGAATGTTTGTTGCAGCCTTGTCCGGCCTAAGCATGCAGATCAAGCATATTTCCATCTTTTCATAAACTTCTTTTTTGAATTTATCTTTTCATAAGTTGTTATGCATTGATTATTTTTTGCTTTTGTTTTGCTTTTGTTTTACTTTTGTTTTTCTAAAATTCTGGTGCCGATAGGTGATATCTTTATTGACAAATTTAGAGTTTTTTTGGATCTTTATATAAATTTTCTTATGCAAATGTTACATTCGAGAATTTTCTTTATCGTAGCTTTTAAGTTTGGCTGTTAAATATTCAACTATGTTTCTTACATACTCTTCATTCCGCCATTTGATATACCATTACATGAATTTCTTATAGGTCACATAACTGAAAAATTAGAGTTGAAAATTGCTTATTATTAGTGAGAGAAAAGCCCAATCACAATTTATCAAGGTAGCTTTTAAAACTCAAGTAGTCTACTTTCTTGTACTTCTTAAATAATTGCGGTTTGAGTAATTATGTAGCCTTTTAGATACTTTTTTTTTCTTTTACTAAAAACTTTGAAAAACATGGTGCTGATAAT
>NW_013621801.1:0-861 GCF_000695525.1 Brassica oleracea var. oleracea
AAGGTTACTAAGGAAACCATCCCAGACATGGAGATAAGGCCGGCCGGTCGGCTCTATGGTACATGTACCAAACAATGTAGCTTAGGACGCCAAGCTGCAAAGTATTAAAGGTCCTGATAATAATGAATCTCAATCGATTATATCATGTCTGGAACATAATGGAACCAATAAGGAATGTCGACATAAGATGATTTATTTGCATACAAGCTAGCACTTGAATTTATGAATATAAGCGAGGATCATGAACCCACGTCAATATAAGAGTGCGCACTCGTAGAACAGATTGGATTGAATGGAAACGTGAGGTTAAATAGTTTAAGGAAGAAAGGCGTATTTGACCATATGATTAAGACGCCAAATAAATGGGTCTTGTGAGGAATAAAAATTGTGAGATATAAAGCTGATGTTTCACAAGGATTCTCACAAAGACCAGTAATAGATTATGAGGAGACATACCCCATGTGGTGGATGCAACTACTTTTAGATATCTCATAAGTTGGCTATATAAGAGAGAAAAATAGACTTGCAGCAAGTTGATGTAGTGACTGCATATTTATATGGCCCACTGGATAATGAAAGTACTAGAGGGTATTGAGCTGAAAATACGGCAAGTTCTCGAGAACAATAATGATAATCATCAAAGTATATGATCTGAATATCCTAGGAACCTCTGAATACAATTTTCCAAACAGTTGAATATCTCAAGAAAGAGTTTGAGATGAAAGATCTTGGAAAACAAAGTTTTGTTTGGGATTACAGCTTGAGTACATTAACAATGAAATCCTTGTGCATGCACCCATTATCTAGTACATGAGCATGAGATCACTTGTTTTGGACACTGATCCATTCAGTCCAAAGGTG
>NW_013621802.1:0-861 GCF_000695525.1 Brassica oleracea var. oleracea
GAATGTGTACATACTTTGTTTATTTTCAATTTTTTTAATCAGTGGCACTTTAGTAAATATGTCTTCGTCTTCTCCAGAATTTTGGGTTTTCTGCAACAAATTTGCGGCCGCTATTGATTTTTTCCACAAATTTTTTTATTCTTTTACGTTTTAATTATAGGTTACACTTCATGATCATATTTTTATCATTTATAAAATGTTTTTCAAATTCAAATTTCAAAAATAGTGAGTTTTTGTCAAGGGAAATGAGCTGAAGAGGACAAGGGAGATGAATTGAAACACGGCCACTGCGGCGGATTTCGAACATCACAACCACCACGAGCACAAGGGAGATGAAATGAATAGCACGACATGGAAGAAGAATTTGTTTGTGTTGATTTCACGGCAAAGGAGAAAACGAACATGCAGTTTTGCGACCGAGCTCGACGGAGGTTCACCGGCAGTCACAGAGGATGACCAGGAAACACGGCGAAGAGGAGTTGTGGCATAGATGACCTGAGATCGAGAAGTTGAAGATTGAGATTTCACCGGCAGTCACAGAGGATGACCAGGAAACACGACGAAGAGGAGCTGTGGCATAGATGACCTGAGATCGAGAAGTTGAAGATTGAGATATGAAGAAGAAGCTTTTTGATTTCATAATTATGTTTGTTTATTCTCGAGAAAGAGAAGAAAAGTAATAAATTTTAGAAAATTGTGAGACCACTTTAGTTAGATAAAGGGAATCTAGTTAACGATGGTTTGGTTTCTAGTCATAAAAAAGTACCTCAATAGTGATAACTGGCCTAGAATGTAATAAAAACATGGAAACTGTCTTATAATGTAAAATACTCTTTGGGATTTGTATTATTCAGTGTTACC
>NW_013621803.1:0-400 GCF_000695525.1 Brassica oleracea var. oleracea
AAAAGATGAGGATCTAGAACCCACGTCCATTTATGAATGCATGCAAATATCAGATTGGATTAAATGGAAAGAAGCAATAAACGTGGAGTTAGAATCATTAAAGAAAAGACGCGTTTTTGGCCCTATAACCGTGACACCTAGAGATGTCAAACCAGTGGGATAAAAATGGGTTTTTGTGAGAAAGAGAAATGAGAAAGGAGAAGTAGTGAGATACAAAGCACGGCTTGTAGCACAAGGATTCTCACAGAGACCCGGGATAGATTATGAGGAAACTTATTCCCCTGTGGTGGACGCAACTACATTAAGATATTTGATCAGTCTGGCCGTAAAAGAGAAGCTTGATCTGCGCCTAATGGATGTAGTAACTGCGTATCTGTACGGTCCACTGGATAATGAAATT
>NW_013621803.1:476-861 GCF_000695525.1 Brassica oleracea var. oleracea
TGCATTAAGCTGAATAAAGCCTTGTACGGTTTGAAACAATCAGGTCGAATGTGGTACAACAGATTATCAGAGTACCTAGTGAAAGAAGGTTATAAGAACGATCCAATATGTCCATGTATCTTTATAAAGAAATTTGACAGCAAGGGCTTCGTGATTATGTCTGTCTATGTCGACGACCTGAATGTGATTGGAACCCCTGGAGAGATTACTCAAACAGTCGAATGTCTAAAGAAAGAATTCGAAATGAAAGACTTAGGAAAAACTAAGTTCTGTTTGGGACTGCAATTTGAGTATGTTGATAATGGAATCCTTGTGCATCAAAAGACATATACATATCAGCACGATGACTGTCCGTCAGTACGCATATCAGCACGTTGGCCCTTCC
>NW_013621804.1:0-861 GCF_000695525.1 Brassica oleracea var. oleracea
AATTCAAGTTATAACAGCCCTTAGATTTAGGTTTATGATTGCAAGCTCATAAGTGATGTTTTGTAACTCTAAAGTGAGTAAGGGGGATTTCCCCTCCTCCTTCATAATCTCATGATACTTTGTCTCTCTAAACTCTCTATTCTCTCACTCTGAATCTCTATACACGTTCTCAGACTTGTTACCAATCAGCTAATCAGATGTATACTTAGTGGAGATGAGCTATCTGATGTAGATGGTGAGTGTGTGATTGTTCAGAAAGGTGAAGATCACCATATGTGGGAGAAGAACAAGAAGCCAATGTGTATGAAGCATGGTACAAGCTGTAAGAAAGGAAGATTGAGGAGAATTTTCAGAGCTAAGAGGGCTAAGGGAATGTATCAGAAGAGGAGTAGGCAGTCTGGGGGTCTAAGCAATAGCTTAGATATGAGATGGATTAAGGAGTTTATCCAGCAAACAATTAGAGGAGAGTGCTCTTACTCAGCTTACATGGGTAACTCAGTGGAAGAGAGAATGGTTGTGAGGGGGCAGGAGACCAAAGGAGCGGATGATCCAATCACAAAGAAGGAATGGGATGAGTTTGTTAAGTATGTGTATGCTCTGGCTGCAACCAAGAGGCAAGGGTATCATCAGCCTCTAAACCTATCATAATTGATTCTGGAGCAAGCCATCATATGATCAGTGATAGGAGTCTGATAAGTGAATGTTAACTTGAAGAATAGAAATGGAGTGAAAGGAGAAGTATGGAGTAGTTTGGGTCTAGTGCAAAGAGAAGGCAAGTCTTACAAAGATTGTCTGACAAGCTACAAGAGGGTCATAAGAAGTCAAGAAGTGATCTTATGGCTGTGGAAGATTGGGTTTAAG
>NW_013621805.1:0-860 GCF_000695525.1 Brassica oleracea var. oleracea
CCTGAAAAAGGCATTTTGATAGTCGGTATAGGTGTATCCTTGAATATGAAATCATGGGGTAACAAAGGGTTTTGTTGTGTGATGGTGGATAAACCATAGGTCTTTGGATTGATGAATGTTGAGGATTTTACATGTTGAGTAGGCAATGGTATTTTTGTCTTTTTGGTCTGGGTAATGGGTTACTTCGATAGATCTAGAGTCTACTAGGATAAACTCATAGAAGGTGTGGTTTTTGGTTATATTATCGGTTGGATAAGGACAGTCTGGGTAAAAGGCTCTGTTTACAAAGGCTTTTAGTTGGGGTAAGGTTATAGGTTTGGTGAATTGGGTAGTCATCAGGTGCTATTTTTGGGGCTTGACATAGTAGGTTGATTTGGTAGGGGTTTCGGGTTCTTTTGATGTTGGGACAGTCTCTTTTGAGGTAGATCCTTCCGCGGCTGCCTTTGCATAAGATAGCGGTGGATATTCTGCTAATGCTGAATATGGATTTGGTGTAAGAACTCGCCCTTGCAAATGCGGTTGATTCTTGACATAATCCGATGCCGTCATTGGTTTTTTGCTTTTTTGTTCAGCCATCTTGATTAGTTTTCCCCTGCAAGTATTCTCTTGTTAAGAAATCGGGTAAAGAGTTGTTTTCACCTTTGATATATTGTATATTAAAGTCAAATGCAGATAATATAGCTTGCCATCTTGCGAAGATTTGTTTGGATACGAGATTCTTTACGTCTTTTTGCAATATTTCTTTTGCCGATTTGCAATCGACTCTTAATAAAATTTTTTTATTAATTAAATCGTCTTGGAATTTAGATATAAAATTGACTATTGCGAGGACTTCTTTTTTAACAGTTGAATAATGTTTT
>NW_013621806.1:0-860 GCF_000695525.1 Brassica oleracea var. oleracea
ATGCACATGAATAAATGGATAAACAATGTGAATATGCAAGATATCACAGCTCTTTGTCGAGGTCTCCGTCGGGGAGCAGGCCTCTCTTGAAAGCAGAGATAGCAGTGGGGATATTGCATTCGGGGATAGCCACCTTTTCTTGATTGAAGCGGGCTATATAGCCTCTCAGGGGTTCTGCTCGATGTTGGAGGATTTCGTAGAGGATGTCAGAGGTTTTCTCCAGGTCTCTGCTGCTGGCGAATTGTTCCACGAACTTATCGCTGAGAACTGCGAAGGAAGCTATGGACCTGGAGGGTAAGTTGATATACCATTGCAGAGCAGGTCCGGTCAGAGTGGAGTCAAAACCTTTGCACATGGTAGCTTCACGTGACCCTTTTGGGAGCGCTACAACGAGCATCCTAGCCTGTCTGTATTGGGCGATGTGGTCGTCCGGATCAGTGGTGCCGTTATACGCCTTGATACTGGGGAAAGAGAACTTCCTGGGCATCTCGATCAAGGTGATCTCATCCGTGAAGGGAGTGTCGGCGTAGGAATCGGGGTTGCTCTTCTGTATGGGGGGAGCTACCCCTGGGAGTCTCTCTACCATGGATTGCATGGCGTCGAGTGCCTATCGAGGAAGATCTGGAAGGTGAGCGATCATGGGAGACTCCGCTCTCGCTGCTTTGTCTGATACTTTCATATCAGGCTCGGGTTCCGAATCGATGTCCTCCCCGTCATAGGTCTGAGCGTCCTTAGCCTTTTCTCGCGTAGATGATTCTCCTCCTGGCGCCGCAGTTGGGAGATTCGTGCCTGCCCCAGAGTTAGGTGTTTCCGGAGGCGGCATGGGGAGAACCTGAGTCCGGAATCGACGCTTCTTGTTG
>NW_013621807.1:0-860 GCF_000695525.1 Brassica oleracea var. oleracea
TTTAGTACTACTCTCTAACGAAATTCCTTACTATTTGTAAGCTTACTGCTGACATGTACCATCTTCCAAAACTTTATAGTTTCTGAATGATTTTAACAAATCTTTGGTTTTATTGAGCAGTACATGTATTCTATCAACAAACAGAGCTAACCAAGTTGGATAGAAGAATCATTCGATCCACCAATACCTGTGATTCTAATTAGAACATGTAATATATCTACAAAGAGAGCTAATAACCCGTGAGAGATGAACCATTCTTAGGTTCGAAATATTAATGCATCCTCGATTACTTACAACAATATTGCTTATAATTTTTGGCTTCAATGATACTACTACTTATTATCGTATGTGCATGATTGTATCAGGTAAGATATCAAGTTTAAGACAGGGCACAGTTTTTGTTTCTTTCATCAATGTTCCGACGTGGAAGATTAAACCGAAACCCATATTATTATGGTTAACACTTTTAAACCGAAATTCAAAATCAGTTTTTGTAATTACTGAAGGAAATGTTGCGTCTGTTTTTGAAAACGATTTTGCTACCTTGAGTGATTGGCAAGGTTGATTAATGATAAGGGATTTGCTTAAATTTCAAAACTTTGGTTTATGGCAATATATACATCGTATTGTGCTGAGCAAGGCACAAATATATGACATTTAATTCTTTTCTTCTGGAGATACATGTTACTTGCATTAGGTTTTTTAGACCTATATAAGGCACATGTCTCTCATCTTTCTTACTCATAACCTAAACACAAAACCTAAGCATTCTTCACTCATTCTTCTATAATGGCTGCGATAACTGTTGTGTCAGATTTGAAACCGTTCAAGTCTATGTGGAAGATTAGGGTGAAGATCAT
>NW_013621808.1:0-860 GCF_000695525.1 Brassica oleracea var. oleracea
CGGGGGCCAAGACTTTTCATAAACTGAGCTAGAAGTTTCTCTACTTACCCATAAAGAGTAGCCAATTAAGCACGAGAGTTCACTCTTTTCCTTCCATTTTCTCAAACTCCCAAATAAAACTTTACAACACTCACCCCCATCTATGGCTAGACAATGATGTGCCTAATCTAGCAAGAATGAAGATCAAGCATTGTCGTTCCCGATACTCTCAACATTATGCACATGTAAGACTTTCCTAAGAAGGCCTCACTCATCAAACAATGAAAGCTTAAAAGGAGGGAAAGGTTTTTTGGGAGTGGTCTACCACTAGAGTTTGTCAAAAAAAAGATTGGCATAAAAGATGTGACAACTCAAGTGTGTATAGCCATGACTCGGTACACAAGGGACCCTAAGCAAGAAGCATTAAGTTCGTTTAGTTCAAATAGGGTTGTAGTTGGCTTCAAATAGTACGTTTCAGCAATCAACAAGTTTCAAGAAGAGTTTTCAAGGCACGAAACATACAAGTCTTTTCGAGAGGTGCATAGCTTTTCAGGTGAAACGTAGTGTTCTTTATAAGGCATTTAAAATCATTGATCCCAGTGCAAGTGAATGCAACCTATATGCCCTAGACTCTCCTAGAAATGCAAAATGATGCAAACTAAATGAATTTGTTTTTTTTTTATATGCAAATAGGTATGCAATGCATGACTCATGAAACAACATCAAAGCAAACATGATCAAATGCTTGGTACCTCCCCCAAACTTGAGTTACACAGTCTCTGTGTTGTCAAGTAAAGAGAGAAATACCGAAATGAAAACTAATAAGCAAAAAGAGAATGGTATATACAAGGGAGAGAAAGAAGTACCTCCTATGGATAGTA
>NW_013621809.1:0-860 GCF_000695525.1 Brassica oleracea var. oleracea
ACCAGCTACCGCTGTTAGATACGCCCTTGATATTGCAAGGTATGCATTTTTTAAAGCTATGTTCCTAGATTTTGATCCGTGGGTTTATTTTTGGTTTACAAAATTCTATTTAATAGAAATTTTTATTTAGTATATGGCTTATATACTTGTAAGTTTTCTACATATAATTTATTAAACCATAATGACATAATCTGTAATATAATGTGCTTTCAAAACAGTGTTTCTTTTTAATAGTATAGATGCCTGTTCTTTGTTTAGTTCATAAAAACATTTATTAGATTTGTTTGTAATTCTTACATGTTCAAATATCTTTTAGGGGAATGAACTATCTACATGAGATCAAAGGAGACCCTATCATCCACCGAGATCTTGAACCTTCGTGAGTTCGCATTGTCAATATCAGCGTGTTTTTTGGTCGTCTCTTATATGTGCAGTTAGTATCAAGAAGCTCTTTAATTTTCTGACAATGGTAAAAATAATATTTGCAGAAACATACTGCGGGATGATACAGGGCATCTGAAAGTTGCAGACTTTGCAGTAAGCAAGCTTGTTACTGTTAAAGAAGACAAGCCTTTGACATTTCTAGACACTTCTTGTAAGCTTTTTCTATATTTGGGAGCTTTCGTTCTTGATCAAGAGTCTTGATTAATGAATCCCGTTATAACTCACTAATTGTAGGTCGATATATTGCTCCCGAGGTTTTCACCAGCGATGAATACGACACCAAAGCTGATGTTTTCTCCTTTGCATTGATAGTTCAAGAGGTAAGGACACTTCGTTTACTCTCTTTGTTTGTTGACTCAGAGTTGATCCGGAGAACTTTTTTTTTACAACGAAAAACTATTCTATTACTCAAACTT
>NW_013621810.1:0-607 GCF_000695525.1 Brassica oleracea var. oleracea
CCAAATAATAGTTTTTAATCACAAAAAAAGTTTTATAGATATTATTTTTTTTCAATAAATATATAAAAATAGTTCCAATAAACAAAAAATAGTTTTAATAAATATAAAATAGTTTAATAATTACAAAAAATAGTTTTAATAATATTAAAAATGTTAAATAAATATAGAAATTCATATAATATATATATATATATATATTTTTTTTTTAAATCCCAAATAATAGTTTTTAATCACAAAAAAAGTTTTATAGATATTAAAAATGTTTTGTAAAATCCAAAAAATCGAATTTATATACAAAAAACATTTTGCAAAATCCTAAAAATGTAATTTATATACAAAAATCATTTTGTAAAATACAAAAATCGAATTTATACACAAAAATCGAATTTATATACAAAAATCGATTTTATAAATACAAAAAGAATAAAAAATTTATAAAAAAAATTCTAAATTAATTCAACAAAATAAATTATTCAACTAAATCACAATTCTAAACCTATTATACAACCAAATCACAATCCTAAACAATCACCCTAACAAAAATCTATCAAAACTACACAAAAACCTAACAAATAGAACCTAAGAGAGTGGGATAGGGTCCTTACAT
>NW_013621810.1:667-860 GCF_000695525.1 Brassica oleracea var. oleracea
GGGAAGAAGAGAGAAATGGGGAAGAAGAAGCGGCTCGTGGTTATAAAACCTAGGGTCCGACGGATAGTTTCCGTCGGAATTTCCTCGGAATTCCCATTTCAATTTTCGCGAAATATTTGCCCGGTTAAATGAAAATATTTCGACGGAATTCCGACGGATACTTAAATATCCGTCGGAATTCCGTCGGAATATT
>NW_013621811.1:0-286 GCF_000695525.1 Brassica oleracea var. oleracea
AAAAACCCTAGGTCACTCGCAGAAAAAAAAAGGAGCGCAGCAAATTAGAAACGCAACGTCCAGCTCTTCCAACGGCGAGTCGAACAAGACTCTCAGGATCCCAAGCCTGATCCTACTCCAAACAACGGTCATACAGCTTTTCGTTTGGTCTCAATTGGATTTTCCGTTGAGATTTTCGACAAAAACAAGTTGGCTCGATGAATCAAGACTGTCCGCATCAGCTCGCCGTGTGGCAACCTGGATCACCCCTCGAGCTTCTCTCTCCAGTCTCGATCGTACAGCTTTT
>NW_013621811.1:330-860 GCF_000695525.1 Brassica oleracea var. oleracea
GTCAATCGGACTTTCCGTTAAGATTTTACGACGAAAACAAGTCAGCTCGACGAATCAAGACTGTCCGCATCAGCTCGCCGTGTGGCGAGCTGAGAGGGCTCATTCAGCTCGCCCTATGGCGACCAGGATCACCCCTCGAGCTTCTCTCTCCAGTCTCGATTGTACAGCTTTTAGTTTCGTCTCGATCGGACTTTCCGTTGAGATTTTACGACGAAAACAAGTCAGCTCGACGAATCGAGACTGTCCGCATCAGCTTGCTGTATGGCAGCCCCAAATCATCGATAAGACTAAGGTATGTCTGATTTGAAAATTTTATTAGACTTCTAATTTCTCGTAGGAAAGGAATGAAAACGTCTTGGAAACAGCCAAAAACCCTAGGGAACTTAGAATATAGGTGGATAGTCTAGCAAGCTAAGTCGTAGGAAATTTTTCTATCTCGATCTATTGTTCTCTAACTGTTCAGTGCCCAATGGCAAGCTGGAACACTCCTCGAGCTTCTCTCTCGAGTCTCCATCGCGCAGATTTTTGTT
>NW_013621812.1:0-860 GCF_000695525.1 Brassica oleracea var. oleracea
AAAAACTGCTATTTTTGGAAAGTTTTCATTTTTTGAGAAATATTGTATATTTGGGTTTATGATTAAGAAATTAGAATAACAAGAATATTTGTGGATAATTGAGTATTTTTCAGAGTTTTTTATCAATAGATTGTAGTTTTTAAATAAATTTTCGTTATAGCTACTATTTTTGGAAAGTTTTCATTTATTAGAGAAATAATGTAGATTAGGTTTTGTGATTTAGAAATTGGGATAACAAAAATATTTGTGGATAGATGAGTATTATTTCTGAGGTTTAATCAATATTTTGTTTTTTAAAATAATTTTCTTAACAACTGCTATTTTTGGAAAGTTTTCATTTATTAGAGAAATACCGTAGATTTGGATTTTGTGATTTAGAAATTAGGATAACAAGAATATTTTTGGATAGTTGATTATTTCTGAGGTTTTATCAATAGGTTGTATTTTTAAATAATTTTCTTAAAACTGCTATTTTTGGAAAGTTTTAATTTATTAGAGAAATAGTGTAGATTAGGGTTTGTGATTTAGAAATTGGGATAACAAAAATATTTGTGGATAGGGAGTATTTTTTCAGAGTTTTTCATCAATAGGTTGTATTTTTAAATAACTTTTCGTTAAAGCTACTATTTTTGGAAAGTTTTCATTTATTAGAGAAATGTTGTAGATTTGGGTTTTGTGATTTAGAAATTAGGATAACAAGAATATTTTTGTATAGATTAGTATTCTTTCAGAATTTTTCATCAATATTTTGAATTTTTCAATAATTTTGCTTAACAACTGCTATTTTTGAAAAGTTTTCATTTATTATTGAATTACCGTAGATTTGGGTTTTGTGATTTAGAAATTAGGATAACAAGAAT
>NW_013621813.1:0-163 GCF_000695525.1 Brassica oleracea var. oleracea
TTTATCACCCTCTCTCTCTCTATTTTCGAAATATAAAAGAAAAAAAATTATTATTATTATTATTTATATATATACATATCTATTAGAGATTTATTAGGAAGGGATTCGAACAGGACTTGGTGGCTACAACCATTAAGGCTTGCTTCACAAATAATCCTAGGAT
>NW_013621813.1:251-860 GCF_000695525.1 Brassica oleracea var. oleracea
TTTGACTAAGAGAGAAAATTAGTAGAGAGAGGATAGGAACTAATGTTTACCTGCAGGTCCAGATATTTGTTTGAAAATCCTTGCGTCTTGTGATCGATATTCCCAAGGTAAAGCCTGCACTTTTATTTATGCTAAGAAATGAGGTTGGTAGAGGGGAATGTCAGACAAGATTTGCTAAGTTGTTAGCTAGGTGAATTTGGTTGCTAAGCTAGGATATGGTATAATGTGCTTTTGTGATTAGGACTTCTTAGATGTGGATTGCAATATTGTAGAGGTGATGATTCTAAGTTTAAAATTGTGTGAGTCCCTGCTGTTTTTAAACTTCTTTCAGAGAGACTGCATGTTTGTTTTGCTTGAAGACAAGCAAAAGGTTAAGTCTGGGGGAGCTGATAGACCATGGATTTGACCTATTTTTTTATTTTTTTTGAATGAATGTTAAATTTTATTCATCAAAAAACCCTTATTAAATCAAGTGCATCCTTTGTGATAAAGAAATTACAACTTTTTAATCAAAATTTCAAACTCAAAATTTCACCCTCAAAAACTTCTGTTCAAACTCTAATAGCAAACCAGAACTGCAAAGCTCCCTCCATACCTCCAATCCTTTTA
>NW_013621814.1:0-860 GCF_000695525.1 Brassica oleracea var. oleracea
TATTACACAGGATCGCCATTTTCAAAGTCTCGATTGTTTTTCTTGAGGGAAAGGCGGAGAAACCAACAAGAAATTAGGGTTACGTGTTTTGTTCCCTTTTTGTTTAAACTTTTTTAATATATCTTTGTAACAGATTTTTTTTTTAAATTTTTACTATAGCACATGAAACAAACACAATTAAATTATGTTTAATTAGATTAATTCAAGGTTAGTTTTGGGATTTTGGAAAAGTTTATACTAAAGGGACAATTTAATGATGGATCACTAGTAAAAAAACTCAAATAGCACCGAAGTTGCTACGGTACAATCGTAGCTAGCAATAGAAAAGCTACGGATTTGCTACGTTTTAGCTACGAAAACATAAACGTAGCAAATCGTAACAAAATCGTAGCTAATTTGCTACGAATGTGCTACGTACAAAAATCGTAGCTAGTGGTTGCTACGATTTTGCTACTAAAAATAACGTAGCAATTTACTACGTTTCACTAACGTGTCATTTCGTGTTTAACCTAGCTACGAATTGTTTCGATTCTATCGTAAGTTTAGTTTTAATTTATTTTAAAAAAGAAAACGTAGCTACGGTTACCAAAATCGTAGCAAATTCGTAGCAACCCACCGAAAGAAACGTCCCATCATCCATCGTGCGCAAGTGTCGGGAGAAAAATACAAAACGTAATAAGCCACGAGACCTTTTCGTAGCAAAGATCGTGGTTTTTTTCTGAATGCAACATCCCCTCGGTCCGACAATGTGCAGGCAAAATAATTCAAGATAATTTGAGCAAGCTACGAAAAATTTTCGTAGCATTTTCCGTAGCAGATTTCGTAGCAAGGTGTTTTATATAAAAACAACCAAGCACTCC
>NW_013621815.1:0-860 GCF_000695525.1 Brassica oleracea var. oleracea
TGAAAACTGTTGAAGAAGAGAATTATTTTGGTTTAAGGAACGTGAGATAAGGTATGTGGTATAAAAAGAGACGTGGGTGTCAAGTTGAAACTTTTAACTACAGTTACGTCACCCACACAACTTGACTTGGAAGAAGTATGACTCTCAGTGGAAGTGCCACTCATTTAATAAACAAAAGATTGTTAAACATTAAAATAAATAAGAGAAATTCTATAGGACAATTTTTTTTTAGTTTTTTCACCAAAAGAGCTTTTGAAAAGAAAAAAATTGCAAAAGAAGTTTGGTAAAGATTAATAGAAAATTATATTTTAGAGTTAACTAATCTAGATTTAGATTTAAGAGGTAAGATTTAGAATTTTTTTAAATAAATAAATATTAATAATTTTGTAAAGTTTTTTCAAAAATAGTTTAAAAAATATTTTCAAATTTTAAAAAGAAAATTTTAAGAAAGTTAAAAAAAATTATAAAATGTTCAAATTTGAAAACATAGAATTCAGAAATACTTTTTATTTATTTATTTAAACAATTTTTCATATTTAAGCAAGAATGATAGAATAGTATTTTCTCTCTTTAATAAAGCTTTTTTGTCTTTATTTTATTGGAGGCCTTTTAGTAAAAAAGCTTTAAAAACTATTTGAAAAAATTGTCTTTAGAATAATGTTGTTTTTGGAGATATTTATAAAAAAAAAGAAATGGTAAATTAGTATAGTAAAATAAAATTATTTTTTAAATAAAAGGTCAACTGAATTAGGAGTCGAGTCCGACAGTATCAGAGTCTATTATATTTAGAAATTTAAAAAGTTATTTATATTTTCTTACACAAAAAATTACTTTTAGTTTTCATAACTAGCCTTACTACT
>NW_013621816.1:0-439 GCF_000695525.1 Brassica oleracea var. oleracea
TTCTTTTGCCTTGCCTTTAATAGATTCTTGGTACAATTGGCATAGATACCGAGGAGTTCGACATACTTGAGACTAGTGTCCCTTCGATCCACATCTGTAACAGACGTTCTCATTTTTATGAGTAGGGTTTTCTTGGGTTTCTTTCCCTTTTACCCGATCAGATCGATTCCATGTGTTGGATCCCCTTCCTCTTGGGTTGTTACTCATTTCATGGTTGCGGTTAAATCGATAACCACGACCACGACCAAAACCACGATTGTGACCACGGCCACGACCACGCCCACGATAGGAATAATTTCCTTTTTCCGGACTTTTTATATCTGTTGCATTTACCTCAGGAAATGCTTTGGTTCCCGTGGGTCGGGCATTGTGGTTTTTAATGAGGAGTTCATTATTTCTCTCCGCTATTATAAGCGCCACAGCGAGTTCAGAGAACCTC
>NW_013621816.1:495-860 GCF_000695525.1 Brassica oleracea var. oleracea
ATTTCTGCTTCCGAGATAGGCTTACCGCAATAATCTAATTGCGCCGCTATTCTCAATATAGCGGAATTGTACGTTTCCACTTTTTCAAAATCTTGAAATCGTAGATTTTTCCACTCATCGAGTGCATGGGGGAGAGTAATTTTCTTTTGATTATCAAACCTCTCCTT
Organism: Brassica oleracea var. oleracea; assembly: GCF_000695525.1. NCBI lineage: Eukaryota > Viridiplantae > Streptophyta > Magnoliopsida > Brassicales > Brassicaceae > Brassica > Brassica oleracea. The sequence continues at coordinate 663 of NW_013621816.1, forward strand.
CAGAGCATTCCAAAGATCTAAGGGATCTTTGGTTCTCGCATAATCATGCGTAAGATTTTCATCTAGATGCCTTCTCAGAAATATCACGGCCTTAGCCTTTTCATGAGAGGTTGATATATTGTCGTCTTTTATTGTTCTGAGTATTTCCTCAAAATCTAGATGAAGCTCCATGTTTGTAACCCATGCCGTGTAGTTTGT
>NW_013621817.1:0-860 GCF_000695525.1 Brassica oleracea var. oleracea
CAGAAACCGATGATTCAAGTCAGAGAAGCTATTGTGCATCTTTATAGAGTTTGTTTTTTTCTTCTTAAAACCATAAAAAAAAAGTTGGTATTACAATGTTTGTTTTAGTTACTTCAACCTCGTTAGCAGTATGAGGTTGAAATAAGTTCCATTCTATTTCATATTTGATATTTTTAACCGTTTTTCTATTTTATAAGTAACTAGGGTTTGGCCCGTAGGGCGGGTTAGTAATCAAAAGAAGTATATAGTATATCATAAATTTTATTGAATATTTCGGAATGTTTAATTTAAATTGTAAGTAATTTTTAAATTGAAATACAAAAAATTACAATTACAGTAAAAACTCTAAAAATTATGTTAGGACTTTGATATTTTATTAATTTATAGAATTATTAATTTTTAAAAATTAATTTTTAAAGTTCTTTATTTAACATATATTTTCCCTAAAATAAGAAAAATATTTGATTTCAGTATATATACATTAATTAATGTTTTTAAATTTGACATTTATATTAGTTTAATTATAATATTTGGCGTATAAAATATGTTTCATAAAATTTAAATGTGCTTTTAGATATATATTTTTTTACTAAATCTCATCAAAATATATTAAATGTTAAGACAATTTAAAGATGATTCCATTGTGAATATATAACAAACAATATAGTGATTAGTTTGTACTTATATAAAATGTCTATACATATAAATTATTAATTTATAATTTCAATGGGACCATATTTATATAGGATTTTCTAAAAAATATTATTTAATCTATTGGTGTCATGTTTTAAACTGATCCAACTTGAGACTGAAAAAAATTTATTAATTTATGGCATTTATTAATTTATAGAGTTTCTACG
>NW_013621818.1:0-859 GCF_000695525.1 Brassica oleracea var. oleracea
CTACTTGGAAGAACACTGCTAAGTAAGTATTGCCCGGATGGAGACCTACTGAGCTGTAATGCCCCGACCTCGGCCTCACATGGCTGGCAAAGTATATTAGAGGGGAGGGATCTCCTGACTAAAAACTTGGGATGGATTGTGGGGGATGGAGCGAAGATTAAGCTGTGGGAAGATCCTTGGCTGAGCCTGGATACACCCACCAAACCTATGGGCCCTGCCACACGTGAAACGGCCTCCCTTTGTGTAAAGGACCTGTTGAGAAACGACACAGGAGAATGGGATAGGCACCAGATCCGAGCGATCATTCCGTTCGAAGAGGAACGGGTCCTAAGCCTGCAACCAAGCCTTAAAGGAGCACCAGATGTTCTCAAATGGCTGGGAACTAAAACAGGGATCTATTCAGTTAAATCAGGTTATCATATAGCCAGGGCAGAGAGGCAGGAAGAGATACTGGAAGAGGAAGACACAGCTGAGTTTGACTGGAAGAAAACAGTATGGGACCTCAAATTAGCGCCGAAGGTAAAGGTATTCACCTGGAAGAGCTTGAAAGGTATTTTACCGGTTGGAGAGAGACTCCTCCAACGACACATAAATGTGGACCCAAAGTGTAAGAGGTGTGGAGCCTCTGAATCTATCAATCACCTTTTGTTTCATTGCCCATTTGCCCGGGAGGTTTGGAACCTCTCAACTATGGATAGCAGCTTTGAAGTAAGTGGATTGACAGATTTAAGAGCAGATTGGAATGTATTGCATTCACAGAAATGTCTTCCACCAACTGGGATAAACCAAACTCCCTTGATACCTTGGATCATGTGGTCTTTATGGAAAGCACGCAACAAACTGGTGTTTGAGAAATGGA
>NW_013621819.1:0-859 GCF_000695525.1 Brassica oleracea var. oleracea
CTACCCTACGAGATAGTGACCGACAACGGCTCCCAGTTCATATCAAACAAATTTTGAGAATTCTGCGAGACAACCAACAAAATCATAATCGACGGTTTGAAGAAATGCCTCGACCTGAAAAAAGGGTGCTGGGCTGATGAACTAGACGGTGTTCTCTGGTCACATAGGACAACTCCTCGAGGAGCAACGAAATCAACTCCTTTCTCAATGGCACACGGAGTCGAAGCCTTGGCTCCCGCCGAATAAATGTAACCAGTCTACGACGGCGAGGATGGGCAGAACATTGAACTCAACAGCGATATGCTCTTCGACGCCCTGGACGCTATAGAAGAACGCTGCGACCAAGCTCTGCTACGCATCTAGAATTATCAGCATCAGATCGAAGGCTACTACAACAAGAAGGTCAAGTCTCGACCTCTCGAACTGGGCGACATAGTACTGCGCAAAGTGTTCGAAAACACTAAGGAGCTGAATGCAGGCAAGCTCGGAACTAACTGGGAAGGGCCTTACAAAATTGTTGAAGTTGTTAAACCAGGAGTCTAACGACTGGAAACGTCGACTGGCGAACCCATTCCTAGAGCATGGAATTCCATGCACCTCCAACGACACTACTGTTGAGCACATGCCTGAGGATCGAGCACTTGACAGCCTTGCTCGATCGCCGAATCTCTAAATCAACGAGTGAATGACAATTCTGTCACTATCACTGGCCAAAAAAAAAAAAGTAAATGCGCATCCACTGCCCTTTCACTAACCAAAACGAACTACGAAAGGCTTGATCCTCTCCTAGAGGTACGTAGGCAGCCTTTCAACAGGTCTAGCTATAACAAAAACAATCTCCCAACATGTAGGAGCGCAA
>NW_013621820.1:0-859 GCF_000695525.1 Brassica oleracea var. oleracea
GAAACCCTAAAAAGCTAACACCGTTGCAAAACCGTTGCAAATTGCAATGACATTGCGAGCAAATAAGTGCGTACCGTAGCAAAGTCGTTGCAAATTGCAATGCTATTGCGAGGACTCACTTTCACACCGTTGCAAAACCGTTGCAAAAAGTATATCTATTTTTTTTTGTATCGGATTATTGTTAACGTATTTCGTAAGTTTAGTTTTGATATTAAGTGTTTCCAATGTTAATGGTATATGTTTTCCGTATCATTAGTTCAAATCTCCGAAATTGGGATTTTATATACTTTCTCAAGTAAATCCTTTCTCGAGTAAATCTATAAAATTATTTGTCGTACTACATTTAAAATGTCTAATGTTTCTATTAAAAGTGTTATATAACACTAAAAATTTGATGAAACCCTAAAAAGCTAAAACCGTTGCAAAACCGTTGTAAATTGCAACGACCTTGCAAGCAAATAAGTGCGTACCGTTGCAAACTCGTTGCAAATTGCAATGCTTCACTTTCACACCATTGCAAAACCGTTGCAATAACTATATCTATCTTTTTTTGTATCGGATTATTATTAACGTATTTCGTAAGTTTAGTTTTGATATTAAGTGTTTCCAATGTTTATGGTATATGTTTTCCGTATCATTAATTCAAATCTCCGAAATTGGGATTTTATATACTTTCTCAAGTAAATCTATTAAATTATTTGTCCTACTCTACATTTAAAATGTCTAATGTTTCTATTAAAAGTGTTATATAACACTAAAAATTTGATGAAACCCTAAAAAGCTAAAACCGTTGCAAAACCGTTGCAATGAGAAAATAAGTGGATACCGTTGCAAAGTCGTTGCAAATTGCAGTGCAATT
>NW_013621821.1:0-859 GCF_000695525.1 Brassica oleracea var. oleracea
GTTTATATGGGCACAATAAAGGCCCATAGATATAGCAGGGATAGTCTATAGGACTTTCTTATGGCTTTGGGCATTTTCATAAATCAAAAGGAATTCTTTCTTTCCCTCGCCCTTAGTTTCAACATGTAGACCATTCATACGAATGTCTTTGAAACTTAACAAATTTCTCTTTGATTTAGGAGAATATAATGCATCAGAAATTTCTAGATGCGTGCCATTAAGCATCATTAAGTGGGCCTGGCTAAGGCATCATTAAGTGGGCCTGGCCATGACCTTCAATAAGACTGGTTGTGCCTGCTATAGTATTGATATTGGCATTTCTTAGGGTAAGGTTAACAAAATATTTTTGTCTTTTAATATAATGTGGTTTGATCCACTATCCACCACTAGCATGTTCATGTATTCTTTCATTTCTGAAAAATAGACAAGGATCATCATCTTAGACATTTCTTAAGTAGAAAATGTTTTATTTGGCTTTGTTTTAATGTTCTTAGGAAGTTTAACTGGATATATAAAATCAAATTTATTTCATAGATAGAACTTTATTTCAAAGTAGTAGAACAAAAACATAAAGCCAAAGGGAAATGCAAAGACAAAAGCAACATGATGTCGAAATCTTAATTGGCCTCTTTAAGGATATCTGAAGTCTCAAATTCAGTCTGATCATCATTGTCATGGGCTTGAACATCCTCATGGTCGAGATCATTCTCATCATCATGATGGACCCAATGGGCCACAGGGTTCTTTCCCTTTATGCTCTCCTGGTAGAGTTTAACAAGATGACTGGGAGTTTTGCATCGGTTGGCCAAATTATTGGTCATCCCACACCGATGGCAAGAAGATTTGGTCGAGCCATGGG
>NW_013621822.1:0-859 GCF_000695525.1 Brassica oleracea var. oleracea
TTTGAAATGCAATTCAATATTTTTTTAACAATTATAACAAAATATTTTAAAAATATTTTAAAAATTTGTTTGAAAAATATGAAAATTACATTTTAAATTAAATTATCCTAAAATATGATAAATTTTGATGTAAACGAAAACTCAAATTATGTCAAAAATAATGATATTCAATGATAATAATAATTTTAATTGATTATTTAAAAAAAATACATTTACAAAAATATTGTTTGAAAGAAAATTCATTTATCTTTCAAATATAAAATGAAAATATTATAATTAAATAATAAAAAATATAAATAAAAACCATAAATTTAGCAAATGACAACTGAGTTATATTATGCTAAAATTTTCTTTCTAACAATTTATCAAATGACAAATGAGTTATGATCAAATAATACCATATAATTTTTAAAAACATAGCCATTCTTAAACATTTTTTGAATTAATAATTATTTTTAAATTTAATTAACTGAAAATAATATCCGTACAATTGTGTGAGTCAAATTCTAGTTTTATTGATGCATGTTATATATTAGTGCTGCATGTTTTAGGTAACATTTTAATGATGCACGTTTTTAAAAATCTCTATTATTAAAATTATGCACATAAGGATAACTCATGAGTTTTTTTGGTTGATTAAATGACATTATGTCCAAATTTATTTAACGATATTTCATTAAGGTTACTGAAAAAGACAAACAATAAAATAAGAAGTTTAAATTCATTTAAACATATTTTATTAATGTAACTAAAAAGACAAGTAATAAATTAGGCAATTTTATTCGTTTTAAGATATTTAATAAATGCAACTGAAAAAGACAAGCAAAAAAAAAAGAAGTTTAATTAATGAAGTAAGAAC
>NW_013621823.1:0-859 GCF_000695525.1 Brassica oleracea var. oleracea
ACGTATTACAGAATATATAGAGTCCAACTAACATTGAAATACATAAAAAATCTATTTTTTAATCTAATCATAAATACTATTAACTAAATATGTGAAATTGTGCATTTTTTTTATCTTGGTTTGTATCGTTTTGAACGTTGAAATATATGAAAGATTTAAAGAAAACTTTCAAATTAAATATAGTAGTTAGTTAAAATATTATAGAAAGTAAGAACAAAAAATATATTTACTTTGTTTTCATTTGTATATAAAACTAATATTCAAATCATATTTAGTTTACTGAGCGTATATACCTAAATAAATTATAGTAAAGCCTAAATTAATATTCGATAAATTAATAATTTCCATAAATTAGTAAATTTCTTCTATCCCAAATTAAGCAGTTCAAAATATGAAACAAAATAATAAGATAATATTTTTTAGAAAGTCTTCCGTAAATATTTGGTTCCATCTAAATTATAAATTAATAATATATCTACATATACATTTCATATAAGTACGAATTAAAAAATATATTATTGGCTTTATATTCACAATACAATTTCCTCTATTTTCTTAACATTTCAATATATTTGATAATATTCAGTAAAATTCTATCAAAACCAACATATAAGTTATATGCAATATAAAAAATACAAACCAAGTAATATAATAAAACAATATGAAATTTAAATTTCTAAAAGAAAATGTATATACAGTAAATCAAATATATTTTATATTTTATAAATACAAATATTCAAAAATTAAAAAAAATCTAAAAAATGATTTTTTTATCAATTAGTATGTTTATAAATTAAGAAAATTTCAAAGTCCCAATATTTTTAATTTATAGAGATTCTATTGTACATAGAGTAACTTG
>NW_013621824.1:0-859 GCF_000695525.1 Brassica oleracea var. oleracea
AAAATAATTATTATAAAAATCTATATATATATATATATATATATATATATATAATATGTGAAAATGTACTTAAATACACGGTTTTCTTAGTTAGATGAGAGACACATTTTCCACGGCACATATTTTTCACATTTCTGCTTTTTTTACTATTTTTAGCCAGATATCCAGAAAATTTTAATCTAGTTATTCTAAAAGAATTAAAAAATATGGAAATATAAGTTACTGAAAAATTATAGCTTTACATAAATAAAATTGTAAGAAGTTTGCTTTCTAAATATTTGGTTTAATTGGTGTGTCGTGTCCTAAACGAAATATTGGATCTTAAGAGCTGAAAATAACTCTATATTTTTTTCAAAAAAAAAAACTCTATCAAACACTTCCGATAATCTTTCAATAAAGGGACGTTTCTCTCCCATTTGTTTTTTTTTTGAAACACTCTCCCATTTGTTTTAATTTCATTTTATTCTCATACATCTTTATTTTTCAGAATAAATGATGTTTAAGATTTTTTCACGACAATTAAAAAAAATTAGTAACATTTTTTTAAAAAAAATTAGTAACATTTATTCAATTGATCTCGTTTTGCCTAAAACAACAAATCTACAAATAGTTCAACCAGTAAAAAGTTATATTGCAAATTATAAGTGGTCATAAACATTAAATTACATTTAATTTTTTCATAAAAACTTGTAAACATCAATTAAATTGAAATAAAAAATCTCCAAAATATCAAAATATAAAAGAAGGGAGTATTGTTTCATTTATTTCAATTATATTATTAACAAAATACTCTTCAAGAAAGTGTCCACTATGGCCTAATTTAACTCAAAGCTGATTGCGTGCAATGAAGCGAGTCATC
>NW_013621825.1:0-858 GCF_000695525.1 Brassica oleracea var. oleracea
TTTACCTCACAAGATCCATTTATTTCACTGGTTGATCAGATGGCGTTGCGTTTCTGTATATGTATATGGCCAATATACGCTCATCTCTCTTTTAGATACTTTGAACCTCCACGTTTATCTTTCAATGTAATCTTTATGATTGTATGAGTACTCATTCGTGGGTTCATGATCCTCGCTTATCTCTTTATGTTCAAGTGCTATTCTCTTATGCATCTTTTATATACAAAAGTGTGTGTGTCGACACTTTCATGTGGTTCCATTATGTTCCAGACATGATCCAATGGATTAGAGATCTTATTATCCAGGACCTTTGTTACCTAGTAGCTTGGCGTCCCAAGCTACATGGTTCGGTACCTTAGATGTGTAGCTGCGAAGCCTTTTCTCAATGTCTGGTATGGTTTCTCTTATAAACTCGGATCTGTATTCTATGCACCATTCTTTTTTAGCCGAGATTCCTTTATCCTATGGAACACTTGGTCTATCTTTTATAGACTCTATAGCAACTTGATTATGTCTCTTCTAGGACATTCATTTGGTGCTAAGCTGGTTAGTCATTTCTCGGGTCAGTGTCTGGCATTTCGATTAGCTTCTCAATTAGCTAGCTTTATATAATCTTTCTTTGGACGTCTTAAATTACAATCTCTAGTCCGAGGATCTTTGCCAAGACAATGATGGTTTAAAACCATTCTTATCATTCTTTATCCAGCTTATAATCTTTCTCCTTTAATGTTTGGATAGACGGATGCAATCCGTGTACTTGGCCACAATCTGATCACCCATGTTTGGCTCAAGTTTTCTTTATAAATCTTGAGAGAAAGTAATACTCCTATCCAACATATATTTCCAATCCTCTTCTGA
>NW_013621826.1:0-858 GCF_000695525.1 Brassica oleracea var. oleracea
GAACTGCTACACTTTTCCCTGCCCTCTTCTCATGTTCTTTCGATTTCTTTGCAGCCAAAGTCTATTGTCGAACAGTCCTCTGCGTCCCTGAGCCAGTTGGCTCGCAGGGTAAAGCTTTTCCTCTTAGTGCAAACTCTTGTCTTTCAGCTTCTTGCCTCTCAGCTTCCAACTTTCCCTTTGTCTTCTTAACCATTTTCACCTGAAAAATTAAAAACTTGAAAAGGGATAAGTAGATGGAAGTAAAGAAGGGCAAGACTTTGCAAGTGAAAATTGCAAAAGTGAACTTAACAAATGAATTATCAATTTAAACTCAAGTTCAACACAATGCAACAATTCTCACTCTTGTAACACCTTAACGCATCTTGTTCACCCACAGACACACCCAATTAAGGTCGAATTCGAAAACCCCCAAATCCATGAACCCTAATTTTGCCAAAGTGCAAATTAAACTCAATTTCACCATTTATTCGACAACCCAACTTGATTGATAAGCTTTCCCTAGTCTATTTCACCACAATCTAGCAAGAAAATGACCAAATTTCGATTTTCAAATCCTAGGGTTCATGGACATACGAATTACCTACGAATTTGAATTTAAAAGCTCAATATCTTGCTTTAGATGAAAAGAAATGGTGAATGAGTGGTGAGGAATAGGCTACATGGGCGAAAGCTTGGATTTAGAAACAAGAACTAGTTGATTTGGGTGAGAATTGAGAAAGTTTTGGGATTTTTGGTGTGGGTGAGTTTGAGAGAGTTTGAGAGTTTGTGAGAGGAGGGGAGAGTGATAGAGATGGAGTCGCGGGGGTTGAGTTAGGTTTAGGGTCGTCCGGTTCGGTCTAGGGTGGTTAGGGTCGGTTT
>NW_013621827.1:0-858 GCF_000695525.1 Brassica oleracea var. oleracea
AACATCCGGAAAATAGCGTTGACCCAGCCACGATCGACAAGGTCAAGACGGACATCGCGACATCTACCGCCGAGTAGGAACACTCGCGGCATGAAACAGAACTACGAGATGGCTTGATCCTCGAAAGGGGTACATAGGCAGCTCGTCAAAAGACGATTTCAGCTATCCCCCTCTCTCAAAAGGGGGGGGAGTGGGTGCGTATACTCGTATACTCCCACTTAAAAAATCGCCATTATTGTAATCGAGTTTTTAAGAAACTTCAAAAACTTTTACTACAATATACGTTGTCCTTTTTATCGAAAAACTTTTACGCTTCAGTTAAACACAAAAAAATTTCAGGACACGTCTGGAAACATTAGGACTCTTGTCTGCAGCCTCATCCGGCCCAAAAATCGTAAAAAAATCATCATCCTTCAAACGCACAAAGATGCACGTATAATCCTCGAAACAACTGCGAGACGTCGCAAAGTTAAACTTCGAAGATAATACGAACAAATTGTCCGAACGCGACCACCCAAACCTTACAGCCCGTTCGTCGATTGGCCCCGACGAACACGCCAGCCGTCTTAAACAAACGCAATTCGATCACTCTTTTGATCTTTAAAAACGTCCAGCACAAGGACAAAAGCGCGCTACAACAAAAATCCGAAATTTTGGTTTAGCACTTCCAGTTAATTCTGAGAAGATGCTCGATTCGTACCATACAAGTCATATAAGCCGAGAACATATCGCGGACTTTAAATCGGTGCGAATCAGGAAGAAATCGCAACAGGAAAAACGATAACCGGTTAGTCACCGCATAAACCTTAATCGAAAGTAAACCTAGGTCTTGCCCTAAACCCAACGCTCTGGTCTCAA
>NW_013621828.1:0-127 GCF_000695525.1 Brassica oleracea var. oleracea
ATATGAGACGACAACTCATCACCCTTCTTCCACGCCATACGTAAGCTAATGAAAATTGCAACTCGATCATCTTGTCATAAAAAAAAAAAGCCGCAGAGCGGCAGGGATTCAAAGCCACATACGGCCA
>NW_013621828.1:163-580 GCF_000695525.1 Brassica oleracea var. oleracea
AAAAAAATCTCCCGCAAGAGATCTAACCAAAGTCATCCTCAGAGCTCACGCTCCCTCTGCACCCGTCACTTCATTCAAACCTGGAGCCGCATCACCTCCGCCTTCTCCGAGCATCGGATCTTTCCCCTCCGGGCCTTCTGAACACGTCGGAAGAAATCACGCGGATTTCAGGTCAGCTAGGATGAGATCAAAATCTCCATCCACGACTGCCAAATCTCCCTTGCAGCCGGAAAGTCGGGCTTCTTCGGCCTCTAAGGTCGGAGGAGTCTCGCTTTGGAACAACTGAACCACGGCCATCCCACCCTCAATCGTCGCCAAGGCTAAATCCATGTTCCGGATGCACTCGAGGGAGCCCAGAAAGGCGGAGATCTTCGCCAAGCGAGACTGAAACTCAGAACGAAGAGCGTCCTTGGCCTC
>NW_013621828.1:735-858 GCF_000695525.1 Brassica oleracea var. oleracea
CTCGCCGTCTCCCCGAGATCCCTCTCGAGCTCCCCTATTGCGACCTCAAGTTTCGACACTTTCACGGAGTGAGAAACCTTGACAGCCATCAGCATGGCCTCGGTTTCAGACCATCTACCCTGC
>NW_013621829.1:0-473 GCF_000695525.1 Brassica oleracea var. oleracea
GAGGGTTTGGATGTTCTAGACCCCGATAGACCCCGATGAACTTATTGACAAGTTATTAATTTTTATTATTAAAATTTAAATTATTTTTATTTTCTAACGGTTAAATTGTTTTTTTTTTCAGGTTTGGGGCTAACAACTGTGTTAGCCGGAGCGTTTCAGCGACGATTAAGGGTTACTACGACGGGGCATATCCGAACTGGAGCAAGACACCAAATCACGTTAAAATCACGTGGTTTAAATGTTTTGCGGTAAGATTTTTAAATTTAATTAAATTTTCACTTTTAAATATATATATATATTTTTAATATTTATTATTAATTGTAATTTTTTCAAATTTTTTCTGTTTCAGCAAAAGTGGCATTGGTCTTAGGGAATCACCGAGAGGGTGAAGGCGGAATTCGTTGCAAAGGCAAAGATCCGCCTCTGCAACACAGTCTCCGATTGGAAGGACAAGTGGGAGATCTACGGGTATG
>NW_013621829.1:641-858 GCF_000695525.1 Brassica oleracea var. oleracea
TTCTCGAAGGACGAAGGATAAAGATGGTCATTTGCCCATGCTTCACAGAACCGGACAAAAACCTCATGCAGGAGTCCGTCTAGAAGCTGTAAGTTTTGTTTTAAATATATATTTTAAAATATTCAGTTAATATATTTTATAATATTTAATTTAATTTTTTTTTGTAATTTGAGAAGACGGGAGTCTTATCATCTCTGTCTGACCTATTCAAGATGAC
>NW_013621830.1:0-557 GCF_000695525.1 Brassica oleracea var. oleracea
TCTTCGTCATTCTAATCAAACCAGGATTAACCGCGATTTAAGAAGCTATATTTGGACACCTAAACTAGTGGAAAATCACAATGAAGTTGAATAAATCTCATAGGAGTTAGGATGAAGAAGCAATCCCACTTCCAAATCAGGTGATCCCAGCTTTCCATTTTGGGAATATGACAACTTCTTCGTAATTCTAATCAAACAAAGATGAACAGAGATGTAAGAAGCTGTATTTGGACACATAAAGTAATGGAGAATCACCAGGGAGTTGAATAAATCTCATAGGAGTTAGCATGAAGAAGCTATCCCACTTTCAAATGATGTGATCCAGTTTTCCATTTCAGGAATATGACAACTTCTTCGTCATTCTAATCAAACTAGGATGAACCGCGATGTAAGAACCTGTATTTGGACACATAAAGTAATGGCGAATCACGAGAAAGTTGAATAAATCTAATAGGAGTTAGCATGAAGAATCTGTCACACTTTCAAATGATGTGATCCAGTTTTCCATTTCAGGAATATGACAACTTCTTCGTCATTCTAATCAAACAAAGATGAAC
>NW_013621830.1:628-858 GCF_000695525.1 Brassica oleracea var. oleracea
AAGCTATCCCACTTTCAAATCAGGTGATTCCAGTTTTCTTGTTTGGGAATTTGACAACTTCTTCATCATTCTAATCAAAGTTGGATGAACCGTGACGTAAGAAGCTGTATTTGAACACATAAAATAGTGTAGAATCACTAGGAATTTGAATAAATATAATAGGAGTGAGCATGAAGAAGCTAACCCACTTTCAAATGATGTGATACCAGTTTTCCATTTGGGGAATATGA
>NW_013621831.1:0-858 GCF_000695525.1 Brassica oleracea var. oleracea
GACTCCAAGTTTTGAGTCACACTTGGCAATTCTCCCTTTTAATAATGAAAAAATAATCCAAAAATATATATATATAGAAGAAGATACAAATACATGTAAAAGTTTGAAACAATCTATTCAATGAAGAAAATATACCGTAAACTTATTATGTTTTAAAAATTGATAGACACATATATATTATAATATATACCAATTTAGAATTGAAAACAAAATGTTTATATAAAAATAAATAAAAACAAAAACTCGCGGCTGCGCGGATCGAGATCTAGTTTGCATTAAAAAGAAAAGGAAAACAGAAGGAATAGTGAGTTCCTGATATAATTATTTTTAGCCGCACAATTTAAGTACTTAGAGCATTTAAATCCATACCAAAATTTCTATAATTTCCAAACGAAGAATAATAATATTTTGATATAAATTAAGTATATAATTAAACTTTAGTTTTGACATAAGAATCGAACTAATAGAAAGTGTCAATTTTTTTATGGTGTCATGTGAGTTTTTAAGATTAAGTTCTCACCAAAGAATTTCCTCTCACTCTTTTTTTGTTATTTTTTTTCCTTTTAGTGTTGAAAAACTCTTTGAAGATCCTTTAAAATAAATGTTAATACAATTTATAAAAGAACAATATAATTTATTCATATATGTAGATTTTACATAATTTGATCATTTAATGGAAGAAGGAAGGAAAATTGCCAAAAATACTATTTTCAAAGTACCATTTTTTATATTTACACTAATCACTTTTACTTTCATCTTTAATGAAAGACTAGGTGACCGGCCCGCACACTGTGCGGGCATAAGAAAATTTAAAATATGGACTAAATCTTATATGATTTTATAAGTAACGGATTTTAT
>NW_013621832.1:0-857 GCF_000695525.1 Brassica oleracea var. oleracea
CCCTGAGACCAGACTATATCTTTGTATAATGTCATTCAACACCTGAAGCTCCTCGTCTGTTCCTTTACAGTAGAACATACTGTCATCAGCATAGAGTAGATGAGTCACTGCAGGGGCCCCCGTGCAACTTTGAGTCCCGTCAACTTCCTTTCCGTTTCAGCCTTTTTCATCATTTGTACCAAGATCTCAGTGCAGATCACAAATAAGTAAGGAGACAGGGGGTCTCCCTGCCTCAGTCCTCTTGAAGGAACCACCTCTCCGTATGGTGCACCGTTAATTAAGACCTGGTACCTGACTGATGTTACACATTTCATTATGAGATTGCACCATTTATCTGAATACCCCAGCGCCCTCATCGTCTTGCGTAAGAATGACTATTCCACCCGGTCGTATGCCTTGGAGATATCTGTCTTTACAGCAATGAATTCTTTTGCACATTTGTTCCTGGAGCTCAAAGCATGAAGAAGCTCATGTGCCACCAGAATATTATCTGAGATTAACCTCCCTTCAATGAACGCCGCTTGGGTGTCTGAAATTACCGAGCTTAGAGTCTTCTTGAACCGCTTGGCTAGGATCTTCGAAATAATCTTGAAGCTAACGTTGCACAGACTGATCGGTCTGAACTCCATGAGCTTCTTCGAGTTTATCTTCTTGGGTATAAGACAGATATTGGTGTTATTGAGTCCTTCCTCAATATACTCATGCCTGAAGAAATTCTGGACTGTCTCAGTAACATTATCTCCTACAGTCTCCCAGAACTGTTGGTAGAACTGACCCGTCATCCCATCTGGTCCAGGGCACTTATGTGGACTGATGTCGAAGACTGCTTTTCTCACCTCCTCCTTAGTGATCTCTTT
>NW_013621833.1:0-857 GCF_000695525.1 Brassica oleracea var. oleracea
TACGGAAGATGATCAGGTGATTGAAGCGCTCAATGATATGGATATTATGGAGCAGATAGATGGTGCATGGTTTGATGGATTGTGAGATGGAGAATGATGATTTGATGGGGTTGGAGCTTGCGGAAATGGAAGATAAAAACGGTCATGATAGGGCTGATCACGTTGCTGATCAAAAATCACAGAAGTTGGCTGGTAGATCGTCGAGACATATCAAACATGGTTACAAGTCGAGTGCTTCTTTGGGCATTCAGAAAAAGAAATTTGAGATTCTTCTTCGAGGATCTCCACAGAAGAGATCATCTTCCTCTCTTGCAGCTCGTGTGTCTGGTGGAACTGGAGGCTCAAGACGACGCCATCACCATAGCTTGAGGAGACAGAAAATCGGCTCATCAAAGAGTGATGGTTCGATGGGGTCCAAAAACCCATCACACCTTGATCAATGAGGACGCTCAGTTGGAACTGTAGAGGGATTGGAAACGACCTCACAGTTCGACGCCTTACGGAGATGTGTCAGAAGCATCGCTCAGGACTTGTGTCTCTTTCTGAGACGAAGAACAGAAGGCTGTTGTTGCAAAACATTCAGGCTGACTTAGGATTTGATCATTTGTTTACTGTTGAGCCACTTGGACTCAGCGGAGGTTTAGCTTTATTTTTTATGGATGAATTTCAAGTTAATGTTTTATTTTCAAATAATCGTATGATTGACATTGAGGCAGTCATTGATGGAATAAAAGTCTATATGACGTTTGTTTATGGGGACCCTGTATTAGAAAGAAAAGATCAAGTTTGGGAACGTCTTACGCGTTTCTGAACAACAAGAAATGGACTTTGGTTCATGATAGGAGATTTTAATGAAA
>NW_013621834.1:0-857 GCF_000695525.1 Brassica oleracea var. oleracea
TTACATTGTCTGCTTAGATTAAATGAATGAATGATTTTTTTATATGACTAGACTGAAAAATGCCAATATAATTACTAAAGCAGGTATCGCCAGTCTGAAAGAAGACTATGGCTAGGCTAATATATTACTCCCTCCGTTCCTTAATAATAGACTTTTTAGAAAAAAAGTTCGTTTCAGAAAGATGTATTTTTGTGTTTTCTATGAAAAAATGGTAAACTTCAAGAAAATTAATTGACTTTATTGGATTACTATTGGTTAAAAGTTATTGAAAATTACAGAAAACGATACATTTATTATGGTATTTTAATGTGTTTTCTTAATATGTGTGAAAATACTAAAAAATCTATCTTTTAGGAACAGAGGGAGTATTGCCTAAGGGTATGCTTCTAGAAATCAGTGATGCCTTATATTCACCCAGCTCTAAGAGCAAGAGCAGCCTATTGAGTTTTAAAGATATAAGAATGAAAGGTTTCCATATTGAAACAATGGGCGAAGGAAACAAAGAATTCATTCAGATATATGTATAAAATCGCCCAAGGCCATAATAAGTCCTAAAGACTATACATGCATTCTCTACTGACCTAGACTATGCATAGATCAGTATGATAGAGGCTAAAAGCCTGCGAAAATATACACTTTATGGCACGACCGGATTGGCCATCCTGGTCCAAACATGATGCGAAAATTGATATTCAAAAGGCACACATTAAAAGATAAGAAGAGTTATCCCAAAGAATCTCACGTGTGTAGCATGTACACAAGGGAAACTACACAAGGGAAACTCATTAGGCCATTTACCAGTAAAACGGTTACGAGCCCTTTTTCATAAATAAAGACTATATGTCTAGATAATACTG
>NW_013621835.1:0-857 GCF_000695525.1 Brassica oleracea var. oleracea
CTATTTAAAATCTTGTGCTATATATTTTATACTCTTCAACATTTATCAATTTACATTTTGCTATTAATTTATATTTTATTTATATATCATAAGATACTAAAAGTGAGATATAATCCATGGGGAGGTGTCCACGTCCTCAAAAAAAAAATCTACCAATCAGGGACAAGTATTTTAACACGTCATACAACTACAGAGAGAATCATACTATACGAAGCATCAATCGGGTTCCACTTCGTCTTCACCATCTAGGTTCTTCGTGATGTCCGTTACGGTGAACTCAATCAATGGTGCTCTTTGATTCCTTCTTAATAGTTTCGTTCCACCTCCCTCTTTTTATCCTCATAGATATATATATATATCGATTGCTCAACATCTTCGTCTAAACTTACTTGCAAGCAAACCCGAAAACCTCCAGTGAAGAATCGAAAGCTCTGGCAATAAAATCCAATCGAAAGTCTCATGTCTCCACCGGCAAGTCTCTGTCGCTTTGTATTTCAAGGATATCTCACCATGTCCACCAGAATACGAATTAGGATTTCGAATCTAAAGTTAAGGCGATGATCAATTTCTTTTTTTCTTCAATGGTGTTGATAACCCAATCAAAGGGCGTCGCCTTTTAGTTTTGATATTGATTCATTTGATCCAGTCTTACGGGTTCTTACAATTTTTTGTTTTGTTTCGATTAGGTTGAAGTGCGGTAGCGATTGCTGTAAGGTGTGAAGATAAGATGGCTCTCTGAATGAAAACATGAAGAAGTGTCAATATGCCGTAAGTGGTAAGCTCCAGAAAGAAGGCAAAAAGGTATACACTTTTGGATCATCTTGTGCCTTTACATGTTGGCTTTACTCAAGAAAAAG
>NW_013621836.1:0-857 GCF_000695525.1 Brassica oleracea var. oleracea
AAATCATGAGTTCCAGAAGCATGAACGAAACCATGCTCTGATACCACTTCTGTAACACCCCGGACCGTCCTACACATATGGTCGATCAACCGGCCAACAATCAAACAAGAACATGACCGATCGACCGTCCAACACCCAGGGTTGGAGATGAATGAGTGATATCACTCAAATTACCCTAAGGAGTGAATTACTCTATCAAAAAAGAGGTTCGAATGTAGTACTTAGGGATCGAATCCACAGAGACTCTAGGATTACACAATAGATTGTGGTTTTGGAATAAATCTAGATTAAATGGTTTATAAGTTTTAAAGCAGTTAATGGAGTGGTGAGCAAGTGTATTGTTCGATTGATTTGTGTTGGGGTTGTTAACAATTAGGAGAAATAGTTAGATTCAGGTATATTATCAGGTATGATAAGTAAAACTTAATTTTGGTTTTTAGGGGTTTATTGATGTTAATCATTCTTGAATTCAAACTTTAGATATAATCAATTTGATTATTGAATCTGGATCTCGGATTTCAACCCTCGTATGTTAATCATGAGAAAGTGTCAATCGATATTTCTTAATGAATATCGATCGATACACCTTTCAAAATATCGATCGACAAGGCTATCGCTGCGTCGATCGATACTTCTTCCAGAAAGATTTACGGATAGGTTTGATCTAAATTCTCTAACTCACTAGACCAACTCTCGTCTGTATCTAGCCAGTTAGATCATACTAGTTATTTTCAGGTATTGAGTCAAGCAATGGCTTGATCCCAATTAATCCTAAGTTCTAAATTTAAAGGGTGATCAATCCTAAACTTAACTTTATGCATAACTAGATGAAAGAATTATATTTCTAAACACCCTAA
>NW_013621837.1:0-541 GCF_000695525.1 Brassica oleracea var. oleracea
TCATCATCTAAGTTGATGGCCACCACCTCACCTAGTTTCTCAGCATCCCTGGTTAGGGTTGTAGGACGTAACTGCTTACCACTCCTAAGGGTGATAGCTTTGGCCTCCTTGGGGTTTTATTTACCTTTAGCTTCCCTAATCTTCTCCAAAATCTCATCATTGGTCTTCTCATCAACAATTACCACATCATCATCTAAGTTGATGGCCACCACCTCACCTAGTTTCTCAGCATCCCTGGTTAGGGTTGTAGGACGTAACTGCTTACCACTCCTAAGGGTGATAGCTTTGGCCTCCTTGGGGTTTTGGTTAGATTTTCTAGGTAGAGATCCTTGCTGGCGATTCTGGTGAGTGTTCATGGAAGGCCATTCTTAGCTACAGCAGGAGCAATTGTTAAGGTGAAAGAGGGCACGATTGATCTTCATTTGGGTAAAGGGCATGTTCTCCACTTTGACATCAAGGGGAAAATGAGAAAACCAACTGTGTTCGGGCAAGCCTTCTACATTGAAGAGATGGGCACTCCTGCTGATGAACCCTTACCACC
>NW_013621837.1:601-857 GCF_000695525.1 Brassica oleracea var. oleracea
CCACTACTTTCCCTTGTATATACCATTTCGTTTTTGCATATTAGTTTTCTCTTTTGGGTATCTCTCTCTCCTTGACAACACAGAGACTGTGTCATTTAACTTTGGGGGAGGTACCAAGTATTTGATCATGTTTGCTTTGATGTTGTTTCACTGAGTCATGCATTGCATACATATTTGCATAAAAAAAATCATTTAGTTTGCATCATTTCCATTTCTAGGAGAGTTTAGAGCATATAGGTTGCATTTACTTGCATTG
>NW_013621838.1:0-857 GCF_000695525.1 Brassica oleracea var. oleracea
TGATTTTGTACTCAATGGCCCCATCCTTAAGCTTCATTGGGTGGAGAATGAGAGTGTGAGGAGTCTTATCAAGAGGTGGAGGATGAGGTTCCTTCACAATCTTTTTCTTGTCATGTGCAGCCTTTGTGGCGCTACTCACCTCCTCCTTTTTAGCACTTTCCAAGTGCTCAGCACACAGCTCTTTAGAGGACTCTCCAACAAGACCTTCTTTCTCAATACTAACCCCTTCAGCCTTGGTCTTCCCAATGGAGGATGCTCCACAAGTGATTGTTCCACAATACTCAGCATTCATCTTTGGGGATTGTTGTGGATAGGAGACAGCTTTGTTCACATTTAGGAGTGTGACCTTGTTGTTGGCAAAGTTTATGCAAACTCCCACTGTTGTGAGGAATGGAGTGCCAAGGATCAATGGGACTCTCTTCTCAGTTGCCATCTTCAGAACAGTGAGGTCTATAGGAATGGTGCATGCTCCAATCTTCAAAGGGAAGTCCTTGATGAGACCAATAGGAGTTGTAGAAAAGGAATCTCCAAACTGTAGGGAAAATGTGTTTGGCTCCATGTGCTCAATCCCTAGACTCTTCATCATCTCCATTGAGATCACATTCACACTTGCACCAGAATCAACAAGAGCATCATCAAAAGTGAGCTTACCAAGGTAGCAAGGCAAGGTGAACATCCCTTGAGACTCAAGCTTAGGGAGGGACTTTGGAGGGCTTGAGACTCAAGCTTAGGGAGGGCCTTTGGAGGGATTGGTGGATCAATCTTCAGAATGGAGATGTCCAAAAGCTCGACCACTTCAGCTTGGTAGTTTAGAATGTCCTTGATGAGCATCATCTGGACATGAGCTTCACGCATAC
>NW_013621839.1:0-282 GCF_000695525.1 Brassica oleracea var. oleracea
TCATGACAGGGCTGGTCATGTTGCTGATCAAAAATTACAGAAGTTGGATGTTAAATCGTCGAGGCATAGCAAGCATGGTTCCAAAGCTAATGCTTCCTTGGGCATTCAGAAAAAAAAAATTGAGATCCTTCTTCGAGGATCTCCACAGAAGAAATCATCTTCGTCTCTTGTAGCTCGTGCGCCTGGTGGAACTGGAGGCTCAAGACGCCACCACCATAGCTCGAAGAAACAGAAAACCGGCTCACCTAAGAGTGATGGTTCGATGGGGTCCAAAAACCCATC
>NW_013621839.1:423-857 GCF_000695525.1 Brassica oleracea var. oleracea
CCCAACTTAGGATTTGATCATTTGTTTACCGTTGAGGCACTTGGTCTCAATGGTGGTTTAGCTCTTTTATTTATGGATGAATTTCAAGTTAATTTTTTATTTTCGAATAACAGAATGATTGACATTGAGGCAGTCATTGATAGAATAAAAGTCTTTATGACGTTTGTTTATGGAGACACTGTCTTAGAACATAGAGAACATGTTTGGGAACCACTGTCTTAGAACATAGAGAAAGAGAACATGTTTGGGAACGTCTTACGCGTTTCTCAACAACACGAAATGGACCTTGGTTCATGATAGGGGATTTTAATGAGATTACTGATCATAGCGAGAAAGAGGGAAGCAGAAAGCGCTCTGATAGCTCTTTCTTGCCTTTCAAGTAGACGCTAAGTGATTGTAGAATGCTGGAATTTCCATTTACTGAATAAGCTTTC
>NW_013621840.1:0-857 GCF_000695525.1 Brassica oleracea var. oleracea
TAGTTCGAGGTCGAATGGCTGATCTGTTGGTGTAGAACTGATCGGGAAGGTTGTAGTCAGCCAATGTTCAGGGTCGAGCAGCCTCGTGTACAGGTAGAGTAGATCCTGTAGCTTCTGACTCAGGGATTGCAGCCCCATGAGCATCTATCTTCTGACATGTTACATTACGTACAGACTAAAGTATCGATCGATGTCAGTTGACGGGAGTTGAGTGTCTTCGGTCGACGGTGGTGAGCGAGTATCGGTCGACGGGACTAGTGTCTGGGCCGACGGTGGTTGACGAGAATCGAGCGACGAACAAGCGTTGTTGTCAATCGGTGAGGAGCATGCTTCTTTGCGGATTGAACGCTCCAAACTTGCTGGATCTGGTGAGAATAGCAGTTGAGTTTCCTTGGTTCTTCTGGTACTGCTGGGCATGTACTTGAAAATCCAAGAAAAAATTTTATGTCAGAAACTTTAACAAAATTAAATCTACCAGACGATCAAAGCTCCCCGTGACCCAATCAGCTCTCGCGTTTCTGGACTTGTATATTAACTAGATCTAATGACCCAAACAAGTGTGTTCGATCAATAGCAAGTGTCGATCGATTATCCTATAGGGATATCAATCGATACACCTTTCACTCCGTCAATCGATTATCCAATATGTAGATCGATCGACATGCTTCTAGTTAAGCTTTATGCGCGGGTTGAATGATTCTAACTAAGCTCACTAAATCAGCTCTCGCCTTACTCTTAGCAAGAATCTTAGCTCAATTAGAATGGTTTTTGGATGGAAATGAATGTATCGCTTTTATCTAACAATCCTATGGCAAGTTTTAGGTAGCTAATCTAGAATCATGCATTAATGACAATCC
>NW_013621841.1:0-856 GCF_000695525.1 Brassica oleracea var. oleracea
GTAAATGTGAAGCTCCCATTGTGAGGGCTTGGACTCGGGAAAACCCAGGTCGCAGATTCTATGGTTGCAGAGGTTTTGGAGTTGGGAATGGGCATGAGTCTTGTAACTTCTTTCGCTGGTATGATGTGGAGAAACCACATGGATGGCAATGTCTTGCCTTACAGGAGGCGAGAGAAATAATGCAGGAGCAGAAAGAAGAGATTGCAAATCTGAGGGCCAAGGTAAGATCATTAACTCATGAATGCTCCAACGAATTTTCAAGGGAACTAGAAGATGAAATGAAGGAGAAAGGTGAAGAATGTGAAGCTCTCAAAAGGGAAGTGTTGATTCTAAGTGAGAGGAGCTCTATGCTTCGTAATGCTCTTGTTGCTTCATATGTTGGATTTGGTGTGGTTGTTGGAGGGATAATGGTGATGTCGAGGTGGTGATGTCGAGGTGGTGATGTCGAGGTGGTGATGTTGTTCATGGAATTCTCGGTTTGGTTTAGCTTTGTAAGACTTTTATGTATTGTTAGTGGGTTTGTAAGACTTGAATCTTATGTTATTGTGTGTTTTAAGACTATTCAAGAGTTAAGTGGTTTCTTTGATTTGATATGACAATCTGGCAAAAGAAAATGAAAATAAATAGATAATAGTCTTTAACAATACAAAGTTCAAAACATAAACATCAAACATAAGCTGTTACTGAAGATTTAAACAACTCCAAAACATGAAACAAAAGCCGATTAAGCAGATAATAGAGATTTAAACTTGTTCACACAACTTGAAAACATAAGACATTGCCTTAGTCATTTGTAGGAGGCTGGTTGCTTTGGCCTTCTTGAGGAAGTGGGTTAAGGTTTGACCGATCATAAATC
>NW_013621842.1:0-856 GCF_000695525.1 Brassica oleracea var. oleracea
GGGGGGGGGGGTTTGCATCACGATCCAGTACGTCACCACAGAGTGAAAGATGTACTCATCACTTTCAAAACTAAATATAATGCAACCATTATAACGATACGCTTTATAGTTCATGCAACCATTATAACGAGACATCACTTTCAAAGATATTAAAACATATTTAATATTATAATACATAATAGCCACAAAGGTCAACCCTGGTTAAAACCCACAAAGTGAAATCCAGGAAAGGGTTAAAGATTTTACTTACAGACAAAGTTGGGAAGCCACAGAGGTCAACCATGAATGTCGTTTACAAAGAAGTTTTTCAGAATTTGTTTGAAGAAAAAGACATATAAGTAAGTATTTGCTGTGTTGCTTATGGTATTATATGTTCTTACGAGAAGTCTTAAATTTTTGATATATTGTCTATGTTGCTTATAATATTTTATGTTTAATTAACAGAGGTTGTGCGGCAAGTTTGTGCAAGAACAAGTGTTTTAACGTGGAAGGTATGCCGATTGCGTACTTTTATATAGTAAATACTCATGTTTTAAAGCAAACAGTTAATATAAGTAATTGCAGGGACAATTACCTATCGACAACTCAAACACACACAATTTGCAGGCAAACCAACTGAAGTTATGCGCATCAAAATTATATGTACTCTTCAAGCTGCTATGTATACCATTTATACAACTACTTTTCAGTAATTTCAAGATTGCAGGATCTCTGTGCATGTTTTTAAGTAGACATTTTTTCATTCAACAAAGTTTATTAGAGCGAAGTTTATTAAAAAGTTTGGTTCCGTTCTAAACTTATCTATGTTGCCTTATACGGACTATTATGCGTCTGAGATTTTTAGTTGTTTTTTTTT
>NW_013621843.1:0-856 GCF_000695525.1 Brassica oleracea var. oleracea
GTTTTAATTTTTTTGTCAATTAATTTTGTAAAACTTCATAATAGTCCCTAAATTGGTGGACGAACCACTAAAAAATCGGAGACAACAAAGGTTCCAAACTTCTTTGACCGTCATCATATGTTAGTGAAGGATGAAACTATGATCTTTAGAGTTGTTTCAATATTTCTAAACACATTATACATTTGTATTGATATATATTAAACTCTCTTTCATGGCACAAGGGCATCGTTTTAATTTTTTGTCAATTAACTTAGTAAAATTCATTATACTCCCTAAATTGGTGGAATAACCACTATAAAATCGCTATTATCAAGAAAATCGGAGGCAACAACGGTTCCAAACTTCTTTGACCTTCATCATATGTTAGCGAAGGAAGCAACTATACATTAAAATAGAAATTTCATATTTTTGAATTTTTCTCAAAATCTATGGGTTATTGATTTTTTCGGTAAATGCTCTAATAGTGAAGCCAATGATCTTTGGTGTTGTTTCAAAATTTCTAAACACACTCTACATTTGTATTAATGTATATTAAACTCTCTTTCATGGTACATTGGCATCGTTTTAATATTTTGTCAATTAATTTAGTAAAATTCATTATATTCCCTAATTTGGTGGACTAACCACTATAAAATCGCTATTATCAACAAAATCGGAGGCAACAAAGGTTCCAAACTTCTTTGACCTTCATCATAAGTTAGCGAAGGATGCAACTATGCATTAAACTAGAATTTTCATATTTTTGAATTTTTCTCAAAATCTATGGGTTTGAGAAAAATTTTACCCCTACGAATATATTGATTTTTTCGGTAAATGCTCTAATAGTGAAGCCAATGATCATTGGTGTTGTTTCAAA
>NW_013621844.1:0-451 GCF_000695525.1 Brassica oleracea var. oleracea
TCTGGTTTTATGACCCATATATAATCTGAGATGGGAATATCTATGCTTACTTATATGGCTTGACGCATATTATCATTCTATACATGTAAATTCATAATGTCCCCAAGCTTATAGACTTTATAGTCTTATCCTTATAGATAATAGCTTACATGGCCGATCATTTATAGGTAATAGCTTACTTGGCCAAACCTTTATAGGTAATGGAACGTGTGCGGCCAAGCCTGCACTATGCGGCCAAGTCACGGCCAAGTCACGGCTGAGCCGTTTATTCTCATGGTCTCTTCAGCCGGGTAATGGCCTCTTTGGTTTATGGCCTCTTTGGTTTAGCCATTTGTATCATGGCCTCTACGAGTAATGGTCCTTTATGGCCGAGTAATGGCCGAGCCATATAACATGGTCTTAGACCATAGTGGTACACGAACTTGTAGTATTGATCATGGGTTTATCCTCT
>NW_013621844.1:519-856 GCF_000695525.1 Brassica oleracea var. oleracea
CCTTTGTGTACATGTTTCACAACGTGAGATCTTTTACGGGATAATTCTTTGTGCCTTTTCAATATTAATCTTTGCATCAAGTTTTCAACTTTAGGATGGCTAATCCTATCATGCCATATAGTGTAAAATTTCGTGGGATATATCAGTATAGTCACCACTTCTCTTGCCTCTTATCATACTGATCTTGTAGCATAGTTTAAAATCAGTAGAGATGATAAGGTATAGTTTTGACCATTTTCTTATAAGGTCTTAGGCGATTTTTCTTTCAAAATATGAAGGAACTTGTTTCTTTTTGTTTGTCCATTGTTTCTATTTAGAAACCATATTATCATAACTC
>NW_013621845.1:0-856 GCF_000695525.1 Brassica oleracea var. oleracea
ATAACTGATCCTCTGTCATAGCCATCTGACATGTCTGACACTGTGACACAATGAAGCTATAACTCTCTTCATACTAGACCAATTACAGTTAACACTTCATATCTTTGTACGCCTTGGTGTTCCCGATGGGTAGAGAAACACGAGTGATTTATTTGCTGTAAGATTCCTTTTCTTAACAGCTTATCGTCCAACACACAACTCGGTTTTGGTACAGGTACATCTCGCTCAAAACTTATGACATCCCGCTCAAAACTTATGATAACAATACTCCTAATATCGATCGTCTTACAAAGCCATAACGCTAACATGCGCTTGGGGTATCCTCCATAGCAAAACTGTCTGCTCCAAAGTCCCAAGGTCATCTGTCTCTCCATCGACAGTAATGGCACACAATATGAGACTAGCAAATATCCCAGTAAACTCATGAACCTCTTTGGTTCCTGATTCGTCGCTCATGTGCCTACCCAAGGCATTTGTCACCTGGTTGTCTTTACCAGATGGTATGCAATATCCAAACTGTAGCCTGCTACCAACTCAATCCAACTGCACTGTCCAAGTACAAGTTTTAATGAATGAAGATAGATTTCAGCCTCCAATGATCCCAGAGAATCTGAACTTCCTTCCTGTACAATTACAATCTCCAAAACTATAACGCAAATACCACTGCAGCCACTACGAATCATGAATAGGGTAGTGGGTCTCGTGAGGTCTCAACTGATGCAATGTATATAGAATGACCTGATCCTCATGCATCAATACAAAATCCGCAAACGCTCATCATGCTCCCTCTACTCCAAGAATAACTCAACGGGGTCGTCGATGAGTACAATCGCACTTGTCCAAGTGTTCACAAAAA
>NW_013621846.1:0-367 GCF_000695525.1 Brassica oleracea var. oleracea
TGGTGAACTCGTCTGTGGGACAGGCTAATCCCCCGGTTCGGGTTGCTACTGGAGTGGCTTATGTTGGTGCTGGCCGTGTGGCTAAGGTGATTGAGATAGACCCACTGGTCAGGCCAGTGCATGGTATGGACTACCTGAAGGTGCTGGAGCATATCTCCAAGTTGGGGACCAAACACTTTGCTGGAAGTGTTGATCCTATGGAGGCGGACGAGTGGAGAACCAGGTTGGTTCGAAACTTCAAGTCCACACGATGTCCTGAGGATTACCAAAAGGACATAGCAGTGCATTTCCTGGAGGGAGATGCACATAATTGGTGGTTAGCCTTGGACAAGCGTACCAATGGCACCATTGAGCACTTTGCTGACTT
>NW_013621846.1:400-856 GCF_000695525.1 Brassica oleracea var. oleracea
TTGGAGTCCAAGTTCCTGGACTAGACTCAGGGACGGAGGACTGTTCGTGAGTATGAAGAAGAGTTCAACCGACTCAGGAGGTATGTGGGAAGAGAACTGGAGGATGAGAAGGTTCAGGTCCGAAGGTTCATCCGAGGCCTAAGGGTGGAGCTTCGAACCTACTGTTCTGTTTGTAAGTTCCACACGGTTTCTGAGTTGGTTGAGAGGATGGCCTTGCTGGAGACCAACCTCACCGAGGAGGGTAAACAGAAGCTGAAGAGTGTGGTGGTATCCTCGGGCCAGAGTGGTGACAAGAAGAGGAAGAGGGACTCGACCGAGGAGGGTAAAGCCTCAAGTGGTAGGTCAGAGTGCCCTAAGTGTGGTCGCTACCACGGTGGAGAATGCTGGAAGGCCATGGGTGCCTGCACTTGATGTGGTAAGATGGATCACTCAGCCAAGGATTGTCCAAGCCCGTTG
>NW_013621847.1:0-856 GCF_000695525.1 Brassica oleracea var. oleracea
AATATAGTTTTAAGGAAATGGTCAAAAAAAAAAAATTACACATAAAAAAAATCATAATTTTTGTTAGCTAGGCGGATCATTATTTATATGAAATCTCACACGAAAGAAAAATTTCTGTTTTTACAATTATCTAATTAACTCTATATACTCATTTTTTATATTTTTTTATATGATATCACATACTCGTAAAAAAATGGATAGTTTAATATGCAAAAAAAATATCTACTTAATAAATATTATATGAACGAATATTACAAATTCTTCATTTAATAAAGTAAATAATTAAAAATTAAAAATTCATATCCGCGCGCGCGGGGATCAGGGTCTAGTGTACCTTGAAATAGAGTTTAGAATACATTAATATAAATGTATAATGTGGTTAGAAAGTTTAAAGAACACTAAAAAATGCAAACTTCATTATATATGAAAATTACTGAAAACTCAATTTCGTATGGGTTAGTTAACCTTCAGATTTTGAAAAAAAAAATGAGAATCTAGTTTTATTGCATAAGTGCATCCCGAACTGAAATAGAATGATGGTTAAAGAGTTTTCAAATATTTGTTGTGTCCATTTCTCTAGAGATTATATATTTTATAATGGTTAATCCCCTGCTTTAAGTAGTATATAAAATTTTATTAAATTAATTATTAAAACATTAGAGCGATGTCTATGTACCATGAAAGAGAGTTTATCATATATTAAAACAAATTTATAATGTAGTTAGAAATTTTTAAGCAACACTAAAAGGTGTAAATTTCAATATATAGAGCATATACCGAAAAAACTCAATTTTGTAGGATAAACCTTCAGATTTTGAGAAAAAATCAAAAATATGATAATGTTGCTTTATTGCAT
>NW_013621848.1:0-246 GCF_000695525.1 Brassica oleracea var. oleracea
TATAGATATTAAAAATGTTTTGTAAAATCCAAAAAATCGAATTTATAAACAAAAAAGATTTTGTACAATCCAAAAAATCGAATTTATATAGAAAAATCGTTTTGTAAAATACAAAAATCGATTTTATATACAAAAATCGATTTTAAAAATACAAAAAAAATAAAAAAATTATAAAAAAAATTCTAAATCAATTCAACAAAACAAATTATTCAACCAAATCACAATTCTAAACCTATTATACAACCA
>NW_013621848.1:316-856 GCF_000695525.1 Brassica oleracea var. oleracea
AACCTAAGAGAGTGGGATAGAGTCCTTACATGATTTATGTAAGAGAAGGGGGAGATCGCCGGAGATATCGTCGGATTTCAGGGGGAAATCGCCGGAGGGAAGAGAGGAGTTGCGCAGAGGAAGAAGAGAGAAATGGGGAAGAAGAAGGGGCTCGTGGTTATCAAACCTAGGGTAAGACGGATATTATCCGTCGGAATTCCGTTGGAATTCTAATTTCAATTTTCGCGAAATATTTGCCCGGTAAAATGAAAATATTCCGAGGAAATTCCGACGGATAGTAAAATATCCGTCGGAATTTCTTCGGAATATTCCGAGGAAATACCGAGGAACTAGTGTTTGGGGTTTCAAAACATCAATTTTTTTTTGCCGTATTTCATTTCTTATACAATTGTAATGCATACCATTGAGGATTCTTTGTATAGATGAGCATAAACCATGAAATAACAAATTTCAAAACTAATTGAAAGTATTCCGTTTACCGTTCATTAAAAGATATAAATGTTTCTCTTATGTTGTGGGATTTCGTTCATACAATCGGAA